>NC_061099.1:51554986-51646016 GCF_015104395.2 Macrobrachium nipponense | reverse complement strand
TATCACTGGACCTGCAAGACGCATATTTCCACGTCCCGATAACATCCCCGATCGAAGAAATACCTGCGTCTTGTCATGAAGGGAAGAGTTTTCCAATTCAGAGCTCTTTGCTTCGGTCTGAGTACGGCACCAATGATTTTCACAATTCTAATGAAGAATGTGGCGAGGTGGCTTCATCTTGCAAACATAAGGATCTCTCTATATCTAGAACGACTGGCTCATTCGAGCATCGTCGAAAGAAAGGTGTCTGAAGGACCTTCAATCAACCAATTAACTCTAGCAAAGTCCCTGGGACTTCTAGTGAATTTCGAAAAGGTTCGCAGCTGATCCCACACAGTCCATCGTGTATCTGGGGATTCAGATGGATTCAGTGGCTTTTCGAGCTTTTCCGTCCCAGGGACGTCAACAGCAAGGATTAGAAAGATACCGTCTTCTTAAGGAAGAATCATGCTCGTGAGGGAATGGATGAGTCTGCTGGGCACCATTTCCTCGCTGGAGAAGTTTGTTTCCTTGGGGAGACTACATCTCAGACCTCTCCAGTTTTTCCTGAAGGAGAGTTGGGAGGACAAAGAAAATTTGGAGACAATTTTGAGGATCCCAAAGGAGGTAAAGGATCACCTAAAGTGGTGGCTCGATCCTGTGAAGCTTTCGGAAGGAACTTCCCTCAAACTTCAGAGCCCCGACCTAGTGTTGTTCTCCGACGCGTCCACCACCGGGTGGGGAGCTACACTAGGGAGGGAGGAAGTGTCAGGCACCTGGAGAGAGGGGAACAGGTGTTCTGGCACATAAATCTCAAAGAACTGGCGGCCATATACTTGGCACTTCAGTTTTTCAAAGAAAAAGTCGCAAACAAGATAGTTCAGATAAATTCAGACAATACCACAGCTCTGTCATACATAAAAAAACAAGGAGGGACTCACTCGCGATCATTGTTCAATCTAGCGAGAGAGATCCTGTTATGGGGCCGAGAACTCAGAAAATAACGATTCTAACGAGGTTCGTTGCAGGCGTGGAGAACGTCCGGGCAGATCTCCTCAGTCGGCAAGGTCAACTGCTGCCGACCGAGTGGACTCTGCATCAGGATGTGTGTCGAGAGCTGTGGAAGTTATGGGGACGTCCTCTAGTGGACGTCTTTGGCAACAGCGAGAACAAAGAGGCTTCCGTTGTATTGCTCCCCCGTGCTCGACCCGGAGCAATAGCAATAGATGCACTTCTTTTGGGACTGGACAGGGATGGATCTTTACGCATTTCCCCCGTTCAAGATCTGGGGGAAGTAATGAAGTTGCAATGTCAGAAGGGACGAGATTGACGTTAATCGCTCCTTATTGGCCAGCAAAGGAGTGGTTCAACAGAGGTCATGACCTTTGTAGTAGACTTCCCGAGGACATTGCCCATGAGGACAGATCTACTCAAACAGCCCCACTTTGAGAGATACCAACGGAAACCTCCCCGCTCTGAGTCTGACTGCATTCAGACTATCAAAAAGTTGGTCAGAGCGAGGGGTTTTTCTAGACCGGTTGCAAAAGCAATCGCCAATGCGAGAAAGAGCTTCCACGCTTGGAGTCTATCAATCGAAGTGGGCTTCGTTTAGGAGCTGGTGCAGAAGAACACGCATTTCCTCTACCACGACCTCTGTGAGCCAAATAGCGGACTTTTTGCTCTACTTGAGAAACGACCTAAAGCTTGCAGTCTCAACAATCAAAGGCTACAGAAGTATGTTATCTGTAGTCTTTAGACATAGAGGAATTGATTTGGCAAATAATAAGGATATCCACGATTTTTCTTTTAAGGTCTTTTCGAGACTATAAAGAATTCCCTCAACCTAAGTTACCATCATGGACTTTGGATAGTACTTAAATTCCTAATGTCAAATCGGTTTGAACCCCTTCAGAATGCCTCTTTAAGGGATCTTACTAAGAAAACTATTTTCCTAACGACTCTGGCGACGGCGAAGAGGGTTAGTGAAATTCAAGCCAATTTAGCAAGCATATTGGTTTTAGGGGACATAATGCTGTTTGCTCATTAAGTCTACGTTTCTAGCGAAAAAATGAAAATCCGTCTAACCCTTGGCCCAAAAGTTTTGAGATTAAGGGTATGGCGGAAATCATTGGACACGAACCAGAGAGAGTCCTGTGCCCTGTCAGGGCTCTCAAGATTTATTTACAAAGAACGAAGGAATGTCGAGGTCCTTCTAACAACTTATGGTGTTCGGTCATAAGACCAGATTTACCGATGTCGAAGAATGCTCTGGCATTCTTCTTGAGAGACACCATTAGACAGGCGCATTCATCTTGCGAAGACAGTGATGTTAAGCTGTTGAAAGTGAATGCCATGAAGTGAGAGCTATATCTACCTCAGTAGCTTTCCAAAAGAACATGGCACTCAATGACAATTCTGAGTGCCACCTTTTGGCGCAGCAACTCGGTGTTCGCTTCACACTACCTGCGGGATGTGAAGACGACATACGAGAACTGCTATGCGCTGGACCATACGTCGCAGCAGACACTTTGTTGGGGGCTGAAAGTAGCACTCATCCTACCTGTAGGAAATGGGTAGGTGAGTTTTTATGGATTGTTTTATGGTTGTAAGGTCGTCCGCCTGAGCCGGAACTTCCTTTCCTTTAGCCTAAGTGATGTGGGAATGAAAATTGTTAGGTGGTCAGGTGGTGAATTTTTTACTTCGTTGCCTCATAGTATGGTCAAAATGGTCTAGTCACATTGTGGTCACGCTCCCGTTGACAGATCATCTAGAACTCACCAGCTATATAGGTCACTACCTTGCTGGAGACTCTAGTAAAGCAGTAGCAGACTTGGGTGACAGTAATCACGAAGTCAGCTATGCTAACAGGTAAGGAACCAAGATGTTATTCATCTGCATGTAATATGTTTCCAAAATCCTTTTCTGTCTCTCCCTACCTCCAAAGGTGGGATTCAGCTATATATATATCTGCTGGGTAAGTTTCATGAACAAAATGATATTGTTAAGATACAATAAAGTTTGTTCATACTTACCTGGCAGATATATATAATCAAAGTACCCACCCACCTCCCCGCAGGAGACAGTGGGAATAGAAAATCTGAATAGAAAATGGGAATGGTTCCTGACACCCGCCTCCCAGCGGCGGGAATGGGTACTAACCACCTGGCAGACCACTGCGTGAGCCGGGAGTTTTGAAATTCTGCCGGACTTCGGAGAAATACAGCTATATATATATCTGCCAGGTAAGTATGAACAAACTTTATTGTATCTTAATATCATTTTTTGATGATAGTGGAATTTATATTTAGATTATTAATTGCAATTAATGAAAGCAGTGATGCAGGACCTGTGAGAGAGAGTAAAAAAATTTCAAAGGTTTTCTATTTTAGCCTTGAGAGCCAGACTATATAAAAAAAAAGAGAAACAAACATGCTGCGCCCCAGGGCAGGGGAACTTTGAGGTCAACCAATTTAAGAAAAAATATATAAAAAAAATTCTCCCTACTTTTCCATGAGACGTTGAAAAAGACTATTTACAACCCCTTGTGTCGCCTCTTATGCAAGACAGTTGTGAATGTTACCAAGTTTTACATGTATTTTCTAATAAGTTATTTTATTTTTTAAAATTTTAATTACAGCTAACATAATATCAAAGATAAAAACTAAAATCAGTAACACATTCTGAGTATTTTTGTTATAAAATACTTACTTGAGAATGGAGATTCAGTAACTTTTTTGGATTATGGGTGTTTTTTTCTAATATTTCTTTGCACTTCTCTGCAAAATTATAATTTTCACTGACATACTAATGTAAAAGATAAGAACTAAAAGCAACAGCAACCCCTGGGTATATTTATGAGCAAATGTATTAAAAGAAATCACATGAGAGAGAGAGAGAGGTGCAATATATGTCTCTCTTGAAGTCAAATACACAGTCATGAGCCGCCTAGAATCTGCAAACTGAGCCAGTCTCAAAGTTGCCATTAGTGAAATTATAGACTATTGAAGTAATGGAACCTCCTTCCCGTCTGATTCTCCCAAATCAATGGTGCGTTATATTGATGCTCACCATGAGTGAATCCGTCCACCACCCAAAACCTAGTATTGCTACTTGTATGAGGGTATCCATCCATTAGGGTTAATAAGATCAAAATTTTTTTATATCAGAATTTATTAAGGTCAGGAAGTCGTGTGTTATTTGCTGACTTGTAAATGAAAATGCAAAAATATTATATGAGAATGATCATAAACTGTAATTACTGTTTGTTAGTTATGCTAAGTGTTTTTCAATTTCAGTTAATGTTGGAGAAGACTGTCCAGTGTTTGATGGTTTATATGAATTCTGCCAGCTTTCATCTGGAGGCTCCATTGCGGGAGCAGTTAAATTGAACAAACAGGCATGTGATATTGCTGTTAACTGGGCTGGAGGCCTTCATCATGCAAAGAAGGTATACCACATGAAGTTTGAGGTTCTTTTACCACATGAAGTTTGAAGTTTTCTTGTATAGGTGCAATGACTAATTAATGAAATAGTTATGTTCAAGTAGTATATGAATGCTAACCATAGGATTTTATTTTTTATTTTTAGCCATACTATTAAGTTATAAAGTACATGAGAATTTTTAAAGCCGGCAATTTTAAATTTTAGATTGATTATATAAGCATGGCATAAGAGTAGTCACATAGATTGGCATAGAAAGTCGTTCTTTCCATATTAGGGAATTTAGTTTTACATTTTATGTAATTTTGTTTTTTCTAAATCGACAGAGTGAGGCTTCTGGATTCTGTTATGTCAATGACATTGTTTTGGCTATCCTTGAGCTACTGAAGTATCATCAGCGAGTGCTGTATATTGATATTGACATTCATCATGGTGATGGGGTAGAGGAAGCATTTTATACAACTGATCGTGTGATGACAGTTTCATTCCATAAATATGGAGAGTACTTTCCTGGAACTGGAGACCTGAGGGTAGGTGTTCTAAGAAAACCCCTGTAGGGCATTGCAGGCATTATTTAAGGTTCTTTGCAGTATCCCTTCAGCCCCTGGCTGCAACTCCCTTTTTTCTCTTTTCCTTTTTACAGTATCTCTGTTTATATTTTTTTCTGTCTTACACTTTCCACCCTATCCTGTTACACCTTTCAAACATTTTTACTGTCAATTTCGATTTTAGTGTGGAATGACCACATAGGCCTGAATTCTATATATCCTAATATAGGTACACAATCCTTTATCTGAAATCCTTGGAATTTTGTGGATTTTGCAACCTGGGGTCAGGATCATTATTGAACGTCACTACTGCAGCAAAAGCATTTTTTCTCTCCATGTGTTTTCATAATGGTTATTTATTCATTTTAGTTTATTAGTATTTATATATATAGTACTGTTAAATGAATGTGAGATTATTAACATCATTTGTAAAATAGTGGGATAAATAAGACCCTGTGTTCACTAACATATTTTCAACAAAAGCATTTGTAAAGCACAAAAATATACATACTATTTGAATTTTACCATGATTGTGATTATTTGACTGCTGGTGGCAAAAATTGCTCAAAAATTTCCTTATATAGTTATTTCTTCTTGAAAACTAGATTTCAGTTATTTTAAATTTAATATAGTGGTATGAAAAATCCCACACATTTATATCATAGTGATCAAATATACGACTGCAAACTGGCGATGACATTGGCAATAAAGAACAACCCTCCAAGATTGATATGATAAATGTATTTTATAGTCTTACTTAACAGTAAAGTTCACAAGTTTAATCACAATTCAACTAGTGAATTTAAACGATAAGTTAGACTATAAAATAATTTCATCTTATCAACCTAGGAGAGGGTTGTTCTTTATTGTCACTATGTCGTCATCAGTTTGAGTTGTACTTTTGATTACGAGGACACTGTGTGGGATTTTGCATACCACTATATTAAAGTTAAAATAGTTAAATTCATTACAAGAAGAAATACTTAAAGCAAATTATGGAGTATCTTGTGCCATCAGCAGTCAAATAATCATGATCATGGTATGTTCAAATTTTGTGCCATCACTACATGTCTAATTAGAATAAGAGTAGAAGGCAGTCATTGGTTAACAGATCTCCATGGCAACTAGCCAGCCAGTCAAGTTACAACTGTATTTTGTCTGAGAAAGAAATTTTGCTCATCATGAAGTTGATGAAGTATGAGTGTTTTTGAATACATTACATAGTTTTAATCGCATATTTATTTTACTGATTACTTGAAGAATAGAATTAATTTGTTCTCAATACTTTGAGTGCAGAATTGTTGGTTCAGAGATTCTTCCACAAAAAAAAAAAAACATTTATTTGTGTACGCATTGGAAGATATTTACTAAATTTCTGCTAGAAGTAGCCCTTGTTTCAGAGTGTAAAGGGAAATAAAAAAGACAAGTTGTACATATGTAATCTTCACACACCTATAATCTTCACACACCTATATTTTTACCAATGATTTAATTTTTTTTTTTTTTTTGATGGTAATGTATCAAGCTATTTTTTAAATGAAAACAGTCACTTCAATTTCATTTAAAAGTAAGTTTAATACTTATGGAGTAGGATTAGGGTCATATTTAGTGTTGAAACTATCATTAAGCAATTTGCATTTTTAGACAGTGCCAAATGTGTGCAAAAATTCCTTGTGGGGGGAGGAAGGGGGTTGTGTGTTCTGGAACCTAACCTCATGTAAGGTTGGGTTATTACAGTACAGTTATTTATAGGTAATTTCTTGCTAACTTTATTTGTTGCAGAGAATGAGAAATTAATTCTAGAAATCACCAAGAAATCCAAAAATACCTGCATAAATTTATTAAAAATGGGAATAAGAACAGGATAAGTGTGTTTCCATGGTATTTTAATTGGGATATTGTGAATAACTTCTAGTCCATATTCAACTGCATTCTATCTGCAGTTGTTGCTAATATTTGTAGTAGTCAGAATTTTAGCTAGTAACCTGTGATAACTGAGCTGCAAGTTAATAGTGTCTGGGTACTAAATCTACTTAGAATTAATTATATAATTTTGTGAATTATATTCACACTACTGTAGTATTGTGAATTATGTTCAGACCACTGTATGTATTTGTTTTTAGAACTATTTATATTTCCTCTGGGATGATAAGTGTTATGTTTTAATTTTCAGGACATTGGTGCTGGTAAGGGCAAGTATTATGCAGTAAATTTCCCATTGAGAGATGGTATCGATGATGAGAGTTACGAAAGTATATTTGTCCCTATCATGACCAAGGTAAGGTTTTATTTTGTGCCATGTTGATTTTTTTGTGATAAGTTGTAAAGTGGAAAATGAAGTTCAGTCTTACAATTAAATTCAGTTTAACCAGCACCTGAAACTATGGCCCCTTTGGCCTGTGCTTTATCAGTACTTTGAGATTCTAACGACAGTTATAGACAGACAAACACATTATATGCTCAAAGGGGAAAAATTAAATAATGTTACACAAGAGAGGGAAAAGAGAATGAGACATTTTCACACCATTGTTACACTGGTTCTGGGGTGGCATGTAGCCTATACTGCTGGGTCTTAGGTCTTCTTATTTATCAGGAGATCAAACATTAACTCAGAACTGTCCATAAAGTGGAGGTATATAGCCAGATGTACCATAATGTATACTATTTATAAACAGATCATTAAATATATTTTTTAATCGGTAATCTTTGGAAGAAATGGTTTGTATGGCCTGGCAAGCTTAAAAAATCTCTTAAAGAGTTACAGAGGTGGAGTCGGTGGAAAATGTGGTGAACTTTACAAGAGGTAAATTGAGAGGAAGAGGGCAATGTGGTAATAGGTTTCAGAATTACTGGTATTTAGAAGATTTTTGTTAGTAAGCAAAAAATTAATGTAATTGTAAGTCCTGTACTACACAAGAAATGAGTCATGAAAACCAAAAAGAAAAATGGAGATTTAAGTTATGATTGCAAAATGCTGGGATTCGTGGTTGAGAGTGCAGGGAAGTGGATATGATGAATGAGGGAAGAACCAGAGAAATAGTACAGGCAGTCCCCTGTTATCTGGGGTGGTTCCATTCCGATGGCTTGATGATAAGCGAAAAGCGCTGATAACTGGTTAATGGTGCCTCTGTCACTTATGTATTGGCGCCGATAACCAGAAATTGGCGCATTTTGGCGGTCAGCGATTTTTTGTGCATTTTCAGCGCTAGACAAGCTCCATAAAACTGAATCACCGAGGCCGCACCAATAACCGGTGACTGCCTGCATTTAGAAATGAGGAGGAGAAAGGAGTTTTTTAAGGAGCAAAGTGCTTAACCCTTTAGCTGCACAGAACTGATCTCCGCAGTCATTAAAAAGGCTCATCTGTGATGTAGGACTGATCTCGTCAGTCATCATTCTTTTGGTTCTACTTGGGCAATTCATAACAAACATCATGTTTACTTCTTCATCATAAGGAGTTTTTGTCTATATATTAGCTAGGCAATTCATGATAAATAACATGTTTACTTCTTCATCGTAAGGAGCTTTTGTCTATACATTAGCTAGGCAATTCATGATAAAAGGCAATTCATGATAAATAACATGATTACTTCTTCATCGTAAGGAGTTTTTTGTCGGTATTAGCTAGGCAATTCATGATAAATAACGTTTACTTCTTCATCGTAAGGAGTTTTTGTCTATATATTAGCTACAAATGGTAACATTTGATTTCCAACTTACAGGATAATCTCAACTTTTCAATAACCATCAAAATGCCATAAAGGAAGGAGGTTATCTTGATGATGTAGTAGTACAGAGGCATTTATTTGTAAATTACAATGATAGTAGTAGATCCAAATTACCAGATAGTTCTGATGGTAACTATATTAAGGCCAAAATCTAATGGTGGGGCAGAGCTCAAGTAGTTAATACATTGATGTCAAATTTACAAAGTTCATAGTAAATAAATTATATTGGGCTAGGATTTTGAAAGAACTCCTGTACAGATGTTTCTGAGAAATTGTTATTTTTCATCTAAAAAGTTTTTTTTTTATTAATTTTTATTACTGGAAGATTTAAAAAACTTCTATTCGTCGTAAATGTTGGCTGCCTGGCTTTTGAAGACCTTTGCCAATTGACTGTATGGTCAAGTAGTCTTCTAATCTCATTTAACAACCTTGACCCAACTATAAAGGATAGTAGAGTCCCTCAAAGCCTGTTTAAGCGCCCAGGCAAAGAAAATTGTCTGCAATGTTTTTAAATATTTGTGTCAGGAAAAAGGAAATGGCAGACCATTAATTGACATTTCTAGACTGGTGGATCCTGCGACTGTTGCAACAGAAGTGAGTGAACGAACCATATGTTGGTTGTATTTTAAATATATACATTATATTGAATATCAAATGTTATTTACCTAGCTTATAAAAGAATTGTAAGAAAATATTCTTACTGTGTATACTTAATGTAGTATATGCATGACACAATTACAAATAAGCTATATAATACATATAAGACAAACGGTCAAGCGTCTTAAAACGGAAGTCTCTGACCAAAGTCATGGATTGAAGGGAGTTATGTATCCAGGGCGGCAAGGCTGCCATGAAAAAATCACCCAAAACTCCAGTATCTTGAAAGATGCCATGACCAGGATTTGGTCCTAATCGATTATTTACCTCTCGGATGTATGAGTTATGGCCATGTAGGATTGCCCCAGATAAACATACACAAAATGTTCTCCGAAGTGAAATATGGCAGTTTTGTATTAATGTTATATCTCCCACACTGCCACTCAATTTTGGTCCTACTATAGTGAACATGGTAATGTTCATTAAAACGTAGTTATAACGTAGTTAATGACAAACCTACCTTAGATCATTTTTATACTTGGGTTTTATCAGAAATGATCATGACTCAGAGGAAATGGTAGAAGTGGAAGCAATTTATCAAGAACCAGAGGTTGTGTGAGTAAACAAAGAAAATGCGATCAATTTTGCGAATGGAAGACCATTGAAGATTTGTATAGTAAAAAGTCAGTGTGCTGAAAATTTTATTTAAGATGTCAAATTCACATTTTCTACACAATGCAAAGTTTGTTTGATTTTTTTTTTTTTTTATTGACGTTTTGGGAAGCTGAAATACTTGGCCAAGAGCATGCATTTAAACCTTGTAATAAATATTTTCAAACTGAACAACAAAAAAGGTGTTACTTACTCCATGCTTTGAGAGGTATCACAGTGAAATGCATTACTTACAAAAGCTTACATAATTCAATATTTGAATAATTACCTACATATCATTTGTATATTTTACCACTACTATAATAAAGCATTATAATAACATAATTGTCCAATGTAATATAACAGTAAGAAAATTAGCTGGTTATACAATTAGCAGGACAGTGATCTCGTCACTAGTGGCACATAGAGGCTCACAGTGAAAGGGTTGGTTGATAAGGTGGAGTCATGCTGAAAATAATTGATGGAAACACTTAGATGTATAGTCCATTTAAGAAGAAAACAAATGTCAACATTTGTATGTTAGGGATAGAAGTTTTGCTTTGCAGAGTTAAATGTTTTGCTCTTGAAAATTAGTGCCTAATAGAATAGTGGAGAAATGTGTTGATTTTGTAGAGTTAGTAATTTTATTTTATTTTTCCATTAAGGTGATGGAAACTTACCAACCATCAGCCATTGTCCTTCAATGTGGTGCCGATTCTCTTTCGGGAGATCGCCTTGGATGCTTCAATCTCACCCTTAAAGGTAAGGTTTGGTGACTTGTTTTTTTATAAGTATAAGTTATGTAGCTTAGAATTTTTATTTTTAAAGTTTGAGGAAGATAATTTTTTTTATATAAAAATATTGAAATATAGTTCTTCATGGCATAGTACATAGTTTATGAATTCCATAGTATGCAGTGGTCCAGATTCGTGCATGACACAGTGTAAACTAAAGATGATTTAATTTCTTTTGATCAGGTCATGCCAGGTGTGTTGAGTTTGTCAAGAAGTACAATTTACCATTACTCCTAATGGGAGGTGGAGGCTACACTATCCGCAATGTGGCCAGATGTTGGACATATGAAACTGCAGTTGCATTGAGTACTGACATTGCTAATGAACTGCCATACAATGATTATTTTGAGTATTTTGGACCAGATTTCAAGCTACACATCAGCCCATCTAATATGTCAAATCAGAACACACCTGATTATTTAGACAAGATAAAAACAAGACTGTTTGAGAATCTGAGAATGCTGCCACATGCCCCAGGTGTTCAAAGTATAGGTATGTAACCGGGGTTTCTTTGCTTGTTTATTTGAATATTGTAATTAGATGCATATAGCAGAAAATCTTAGGAAGATAATATTTTAACTGTAACTACTTATTTGAAAATTAAGTTTCACCATTGCATAATTACCTTCTGTTCAGTCTTGATAAGTTTAGACATTTGTTAGAGAATGCTGTTGCTATTTTTCTTACTTCTTCTCAGTACCTGCCTTATAGCAGTACAACATAATGGTAATGTTTTTACTTTGGTACGAGTTCCTGGTATTGGAGTATTTCTGTTTTTGTTATTCTTAATATGCTTAAGCTTATTAAGAAAAAGTCTATTGCAAATCTACTGTTGGACCAATAATTTACCATTATGAGTTTAAGCATTTATGTTCTTGATGCTGGTACTGAAGAGGCATTGAAGTCCAATTGTGTGTAATTTGTACTCTTGAGCATCTCTTTAGTACTGTCAGTTACATTCGGTACAGTGTAGGCTAGCATTGACCAATTTTTTTTCCCTCCCAGTTACAGAAATTTTGCTTTTTAGATTGATTTTTCATTTCTCTTTGTCTCCTCTCCTTTCACTTTTCCATATTTTAAACCTGCAACGTCTTCCTTTGATTGTGCTTCTAACACAAGGTCATCGGCACCAATGTTGAAATTTGACTGACTTCAACATTCACTCAAAATAAGTCGGGTGTATTTGGCATTGTCTTCATTCCTGATATTTTGTATTAGCATAGTTACATCAGTAGGCTGAAATTGTTTTTACAGTGTGATACGATCTCCTTGTCATGTTTATAGCTTTCTGATTTAATCTCTTCCTTTTCACTTTGTGCTTCCTGACTTTGGCATAAAGCCAAACTAAAATCCAGTTGTAACAGAGTCATTCCTTTAGCAATTACAACTTTAATATTTTCATAGTATGTTCAAGTAATCCTGTTCTTATATAATTGGGAAAGTATACTGTATCTTGGTTTCCTCAGTGTTATTGTTTTTTTTTCCCTTGATACCTTTTCTTTGTTGTTGGGTTTTCTTGTTGTCTGCTTATTAATGACTATCCAGATAGTGTGTATCGCTAGGAAAAATACAAATTACCAAGAATTTGTGAGTTGCTTATTGCTTATTATGATTATCGTTATTTTTTTTTTTTCTCCCATTACTATTAGCAAGTTGCTTGTTGTTTATGATGGCCTTGTGACCTTTCCACTTAACATTTTTACAAAAGGTTCTCCTAACCTCTTCATTGTCAATGTTCTCCATTTTGCATTCATTATTTTCATTCCAGTGATTCATCCAATATTCCCACTATTATTTCTTTGTCAGTTTGAATGTTTCAAATTTGATTTTTAAATATAGTATTCCCCCTTTCCATTCATTCCATTTTGATTTGCTCACATTGCTGATGAGTAGTTTTTTTATTAATTTCCCTCAGATCTCATTCTTTTCCAAATTCACCTACCTTTCAACTTTTTATTTTTCTCTCCCCTGTATTCACCACAGCTGCCAAATTGACCCTGCCTGTCTCTTATCCTTCAATGTTACACCACAAAGTGCCTCTGCCTACTTTTGAGTGAATTCCCCTTCCACAGTTTTCTTTATAATTCTTTCAGACCAAATAATTTTTCACTTGGTGTTTTCTATTATTTTTACTTTTTATTCATCCTTCTTTCCCTCTCCCTCATTATCAACTCAGCTCATAGCAGTCTGAAGTTGTCTCAGTCTTGTTTTGTTTAGTATAGTACTGATTTTGTGTGCATATGTGTGTGTGTGTGTGTGTGTGTGTGTGTAAAGTTGGCTTTATGTACCATGATAAAGTCATTGTTGTAACCCTTATAATCAGAAGTTTTGATTTGCTAGATATAGATTAGGTAAAGTATATGCAATTTTTTAACAGTTATCCTTATTTTATTTTACAGCAATTCCAGAGGATGGAGTTGCAGAGGAAAGTGAAGATGAAGATAAAGCTAGTCCAGATGAGCGAATTTCCATACGTGCTTCTGACAAGCGTATTGCACCAGACAATGAATTTTCTGATTCTGAAGATGAAGGTGATGGCCGTAGAGATGAAAGGTCATTCAAACCTAAAAAGAAAACTAAAACAGATGAAGTAGTTGCCAACAATGGAGCTGGTGAAGATAAAAAGGAAAACATTTTAGCAGCATCTAAAGATGAAAAGTCTGGTGCACCTGTTGGTCAGAATGAGACAAAAGTTGAGTCTTGAGGCCGAGTGAGTAATTAAGAAGTAATTTTCTTATTGATTTTTTTTATATATATAATATAGAGGTTTGGATGTAAATATACTTTTGTGGAAAAGTGATGCTCAGAAACCTCATTTGGTTGAGTAAATCATTCCTAATGTGCTGCACATCACATGGACTGCATATTACATTATTTGGTTGAGTAAGGCCATTCCTGGTGGACTTCATATTGGGCACCATTTTTATATCAAAGGCTGTGTATGTGGGTGTTGTGGAAGATGTTAAAATAGGGAATGCTTTTCTGATGAGAAATTTATAATTGTAATATCAGTAATATTGGAAAAACAAAAGTAGAACTGCAGGAAAGTAATTTATTATATGTAATGGAGAACTAAAGTTTTTGCAGTATATCCGGGCCTTTACTATTTTAACTATGTTGTATGGCTGATACAAATGTGTGGCATTTGTATAGAAATTGGTTAGGTGTTACACCTAGTCGTAATGTTTCAAAAAAAGTTAATTTTTTTTTATAAAGTTGTGTTAGCTGAGAAAGTTATTAGTGTATTGTTTGGCCTTTTGTGTAATCGGTTGTTTATGAATACATGGAATTTGACTTTCTAGTGTCCCACTTATTCCTGATCATCTTTGAAAGTGGACTTGGAAGTGCTTGTCTGTTCCATGTTCTCTGTTTTTGTTTCCTAACAACCAAAATTATTTGAGAAGTAAAAAAAAAAGCATGTTTGTTATACAGTATATACTATACTATATGTCAGATTCTTCGACATTATTGTTATAATAAGTGTTATTGAAAACAAGAATGAATAGCTATGATGTTAACCTAAATTTTTAAGGGTAATTAATGCACATTTCATAGAATAGCCTAAAGTTTTGCAGTTGTATAGAGAATAGGTTGAAATAGTTTTTGTATTAACTCAAGGGGGGGGAAAAGATTTATCATTATACGGTGTAACTGAAAATCAGAATGCCATTTACCATTTTTGGGTGGTTTGTTATTGTACTCACTTGAGAATTTAGGAGGCAAGAGAGTTCTGATCCAACTTGCATCTCATGATGGCTTGATGCCATTTGTACAAGAGACTAACATCCTTTCATTATTATTCACACTCCTGTTACCCACAGCCATGAACTCTGTACCTCATCCTCCATAATCGATTGTATTGCCACAAAAAATGGCTATCTTTGGTATCTTGGTAGTTTAGGTAGAGTTGGAAATTATAAGATGATGGGTTTTGTTTGGAATAAATCATCTCTCTTTATTTAAATATTTAATGTAAAGATTTAGTTTACTTCATAGGAAGTAGCTGTTCTAGAGTGTAATGGAGTATTTTAAGTATTGATATTTTAAGTAGAAACCATTCATTTTGTCACGATCATCATCATCACATCACTAGTTGAGATGGAAAAATACTTGGTGTCCCTTGTGTTTTATCCACGACTGCCAGACGTTTCGCCATCATAAGTTTGCTTCCTGCATGGCACTCGGTTTACCTGTGAGAGTTACCAAATAGCCTATAAACTTATAATTTTAAGTGCAGTTGGCTAGTGATTTTACAAATGTGGACATTCAGGATAGATGTTTAAAATTTTCTGATTTTGCAGATATGGTTGTCAAGGTATATTTTCATGTTAAGCTATTTCCTTTCAAACATTTTCATTACATATTTCCTTACAAACATTTTCATTACAGACACCAGAAAATTGTATTGCATATCACGTGTTATCATTAGCATTTTAAATTGCTTTAACATATTTTGGTAGTGAGTGTTGTTTTTAAAAGAGGTTTTGCTTACGAAAGTACAGTATCCAGTTCAATGTATTTTATATTTTTACAGTTCATTGCAACTGGGAAAATGACATTTTATATTTGGGCTTTATTTTGAATGGGAAAAATGACTATTAGATTTAAACTTTACAGTTTTTACTTAAAGGATAAAACTTTCTCCACCATTGGTTTTTCAGTATGTTTAAAGATATTTTATAGTGATTGGGTATTTGTAGATCAAATACTATAAAAAGTAGTAATAAGCTTTTGGACTGTATGGGATTTCCTTTGTCAGCAGAGGCATAAATGTTAATTCAGTGGTCAGAAAATTAATCCTATATTTATTGAATAGGTCTTAATTTCCAAGGCTTCTTTATAGCTCCCATGTACTATTGAAAATTGATGAATTGTCCTAGGAAAATGATATTTTAGGTACTTTTGATTTTTAGTGGTTACATTAAAAGTAAAATCTGAATCTTATAGGACATTTGTTTATGAGTTTGTTTATGAATTGGGTCAATATTTATTGTTTTTCAACTTTTCCTTTCAATTAGGAGCCAGATAATTGATGTTTGATGAAAAGCTGAAGCTTATGTTGATTTTTGCTTGTCAGTATTTTGTATTAAGGTATTTATTTGAGGAGTAGTGATTTAGTTGGTAAAAGTCTTTTCCAAAGTCATGTCCTTTAACATGATGAGTATTGTCTTGTTCTTTGAAATGCAGCAAGGGTACTAATTTGAATAGATTAACCATGTTTTAGCTGCACAAAGCTTAACCAACTGTACACTATTACTTAGCTGTAAGGTGAATCATTGTTAATATTCTCAGTTTTCATCATCGTCATATTTCACAGGGTCATAGTCTGAGGAAATACCAGCAGGGTAGGAATTTCATTAATAACTTTGCTTTATGAATTATTTCATTTGTAACTGTATTTATCAATGTTCAGACCTTAAGTTGACCCCCCACCCCCATCCGTGGATAAGGAAAATAACATAAAAACCTAATTTCATGTTTCAAGCAGAATGTTTTTGGTAGTCAAGTGGGAAATAAAGAAATTAAATGCTTGGTATTTTGTATAAGTTGTGTAAGTAATTCATTGTAAACAAATCGGCTAATTCAAAAGTTATCCAAGGATATAAATGCATTTTTTGTGCAACCTGAACATGCTCACTCATTCTGTGGCCCTCCCCAATGATATGTATAATGATCAAAGTATTGAAATAAAATGTGATGGTATAGCATTTGATTCATGCTATTCTGATATTACAGGGATATTCATCACATTATCATAATTAGAAATCGAAGGTAATTATTGTTTATTATTGGTCTTCGAGTGTAATAAGCAATAGACGTCATTGAGTTAATCATCCCATTCTTGCTCAGAAAGTCTTGTTTCCTCAGCTCACCAGTTTATCAGAAACAAAGCTGTAAATAGAGAAGACCTATTTTTGCTAATTTACATACCAACCATTTCATAATTATAGAAATATAAGGAATTACATTTTTCATTTTTTAATACACTGCCATATTTCTACATAGTGTCATGCACTATTCATGAAGGGTTATGTAAATATTTTTTCCATAAATTCATGTGTTTGCATGAAGTGTATTTTTTCGATTGTATGACCATAGATTTTTGTGTATAAACTTTGTGATTCTATGTAGTTTATAAGTTTTCTGCCGATAATAAACGTCTTTTATACATAGTAATTTTCTTGGTCTGTGCTTACTAAATTATTAGCTTCTGATGAATGTGTTGTATTTTGAGAGCTTCATTATTTGATGTCAGACCCCCAGATGCGTAAGTCCAATGATGTTAGAAGCTTCTCTTTAGAGAGCAGCTAATAAGATCAGATTCATAAATTTGGTCGTAAGTAGTAGCTCAAAATTAAATTAGCTAGGCATCTTCTCTTCCTAAATAGAAGATGCAACTTCCAAATAAACAAGCCATGCAATGTGAGACAAATCATCACTAAAAATGGTCGTCTTTTTACTGAAGTAGATTCACAACAAAAACAATGACTTCCTCCTTGATTCCTCCAAAGACGAAGCAATCAAAGAATGAGTAAAATCTTCCAGAGAAGATGCAAAAAGAAATTCTTCCGTTGATCAGGAGGCCAACTATGACACTCGGAAAAAGGTGTTATTTATATTGCAATCGTTAGCCTCAGTGGGGTGATCGGTATGGTCTTTGCCTGCCACCTCGGTGGCTGCGAGTTGGATTCACGGGGGCATTCCATTGAGGTGTGTGAGATTTGTATCTAGTGATAGAAGTTCAATCTTGTGGTTTGGAAGTCACGTAAAGCCGTTGGTCCCATTGCTGAATAACCACTGGTTCCATGCAACTTACAAACCCCATACAAACAAACAAACAAACATACCTGCATCTTCTACAAGTGGTATGGGGTCGGTATCCTATGAGGCTAAATAATGAAAGCATGGGTTATTACATCCGGGGCACTTAGGGTCTCTGAGCCTTGGATTTTTTAGATGATGCATGGGGTGGAATTTGTAAATGCAAATACACAAAACATAAATAGTACAGAATATCACAAGGAAAATAAAAAACCAGAATGCCAAGGCATAAAGTTGATAAGTGCGTAAAAACTGATTTCTTAGCGAGAAAAGGACAGTGCGTACGTCTTCTGAGGTTGAAGAGACAACTCAAGTATAACAGAATGGTCAGCCTCATGTTTTGTGGGTTTGGTTGAAGGGTTAGGGGGAGCCAGGTCAGGCTTCGCCTACCTCTTTCCTGGCCATCCCATTACCACTAAAACCTTATGCTATTGTTCACTTGAATTCAGCCAAACGCTTGATAGTAACATGAAATAAGGTTTCATCTGAAAAAAAATCCAGAAAATCTAGAATGCCACCTTGGGTTCAAGGAGATTGATGTGGAGGTGCCTCACTCGGTCGAGAAGCATCTCGGGAGGTTCCTGTTGTGTAGCAACCAGGTGAAGTCCTTCCTTACTTCCTCCAAGAGAGGAATCGGGAAGAAAGGACAGTCCCTTGCTGAAGACCAAAACTCATTATCCATTGAAGGGAACAAAGGGACCAGCTTCTCCAAGGATGACAGGTAACCAAAAACAATATGCCATTACTGAGCCGGCTGCTCCTGTCATGACAGGAACAACTGCACAGACACAGTCTGCACTGCCTCTATGAACCTGCTGATACACAAGTTTAAGAGAAAGTTTTGCACTGCTACATATCTATCAGCATGCCTGGGTGTGAGATTTGACTTCTCTTAATTGACCACCACTCCCAAGTCGTAACAAAATTCAAGAAGTTGGTCTCTGTCCTGGAGCAACTGTGGCAATGGCAAAGAACTAGCCAGTCGTCAAGATACCCCAAGATGTATCCCGTGTGAATATGCCTAAACCAAGACAAGGGTGCTCTCTTAAGTTAACGCCTTGGGAGTGGTTGAGAAGCAGAAATAAAGTCCCCTAAACTGGAACACCATCTCCCCGAGGGTAAAGCGGAGGTACTCGCGAGAGGACTGGTTGGTGGGTATTTGAAAATATGTATCCTTCAAGCCTACTGAAACTGTGAAGTCCCCCTCTCGATGGAATTTAGCACAGATGCTCCTCTACTTGCAAACAAGTTGCATTCTGAACATCTGTTCATATCTTGAATTTGTTCGTAAGTTCAACTTGGTTTACACAACCAAATACATGCTGTAAGGTGAGTGAATACCGACCAAGGGGGAACACTGATCGAATGCTCTGGTATGATAACCATTTCAAATTGCGCCCCGTAACTCAGCACCAACACAGCATCCATCTTGGTGAACAACATGCCAGCAACGGTTTCAGCCATCACGACGTGTGTTTATTATAATGTGTGTGATTGTTTGAGTTAAGCTTCATTACAATATTTAGCCATACTGACAGTTAACAAGTGAAATGAAGCGAGTCCTTTTGAAATGGCTGCCTTGGCAATGTTGTAAAAAAAAAAAAAAAAAAAAAATAGATGGCGCATGGGAGCACCGACCGTAAACCCGTGGAAAATTTAAATATTTTTAAATAACGGGAGAAACATAAAAGAAGTGACTGATTAGGTATAGAATTAGCATGAAAATAAATAATGGTGATGAACTAGTGCATTTAAATGAATTTGAAGTTTTTTTTTTGTTCTTTAAGGTGTCATATGCTCATAGTATGATAGTTGTGGCAAAGGTTATCATATAAGTTTGTTTCACGGTGGGGGATTATATGATAGGGGTGGCAAAGGTTATCATTTAAGTTGATTTCAGGAGGTTTTTTTTTTTTTTTTTTTTTTTTTTTTTTTTTTTTTGAGGTTCAAAAATAAGGGTTGGTGTTCCCTCTCGTCCCAGTCAAGTGTTTCCCTGCAGTAGGGGAACACCGACCGAGGTCCCAAAAATTTTTACAGTGAAAAATATTATTTTCGTTACTAAATACTGAACTGTATGATATAACAATGATTTACTAGTAATTTTCAAATTATAGTAAGTTAATAATAATATTAAAAATAATTCTATAGTATCTCTCTTTCTCCCTTCCTTTCTCAGTTTCTCTCTCTCTTACTGAGATGTGAGATTTTTTTTATGCATATGTAATATGTAGGTTTTTTTTTTTTGTATGATATGTAACACTGATACTGTACTGTACTCAGTTATGATGATGATGCTACAATTTATAGACCACCTAAATAGTATACAATAAATGTATACGTAAGTATACATATGTAGTGTATACTAAATTGTGATGATAATACAGTGCGTAGTACTATTTATAGAGCACTTTACTAATATGAATGATACAGTCACCTCTCAATTAACGCGAGGGTTACGCTCCTGGAGAGCGCGTGTTAATCAGAAAAAGTATTTAAACATATTTTTCCCATATGAAATAACAGTAATAAGGGGGGTTACGTTCCAGGATTTGAGGAACTCTTTACTGCATTATTAATATAATACTATGTAGGTCAGACTAAAAAGAAAAACATAACAAATCTTTCGCTTTATTAATAAATAAACAGTCTTTCGGTTTACAGTGTTCCCTCCGTTTGCAGGGATGTGTACCAGACCTTCCTACGAACAGCTGGAATCCCACCCATATCAAAACGCTGAAAATTGGCCTATTTTGTTAGTTGAAACTCAAGAAAAATCCACTATAAATGTTTATACCTGGTTTTTAATAGTTTTATCACAAAAAGTGCATTTTATGATGAAATTGATTTAAAAAATCAGGAATTTCTGGATATTTCTCATAGAAAAATACCACAAATAGGCAAATTCCCGTGAATAATGGATAGATAGGGTCCGCAAATCCGGAGAACACGAATACGGGGGTCCCATTGTACTAATAAATACGGTACACAAAGCCTTTCGCTTTATTAATAAATACATACAGTGAACTGTGCTATGTCTTTGTTTATGTTGACGGCTGTCATCTGCAGCGCATGCCACCTTAAGACTTTGCTGTCCCTCACCCCCTTGCTCGTTGTCTTCTTCCCCATTCATTCGCCAATTTGTGTTAAATAAAAATTTTCACGTTTTTTAAACATTTTAGAATATTTTCTAGCTCGCGTTAAATCGAAAATCACATTAATTGAGGGGTGATTGTACATAAAAACATGATAGAGTACATGAAGCAAATTATGATAATAATGATATACAGTAAAGTGGTGCCGTAGGCTTGACGTGATGGATGATCGATGAGAGGAGGAGGGGCGGTGTGGAATTACAGGGTTGGCGGGTCGTCAAAGGCAATTTCTTCTTCAGGAAGGATCACTTCACAAAAGATTGCTTTGGCATCAATTTCTTCTTAAATCGGGAAGGCTGTTGAGGTTGATGGCAGTTTTTAAAAATTTGTCCAAGGAAGTTTGCATTGTTTTTCTTTTCTTTTCAACATATACGATACAATAACACTGGATAGCATTGTTGATAATTGTTGCTACTTTTGAGAAGATCCCAACTTTTGGGTCCTGATTCTCCAAAATACAGTCAAAATGTTTTCTATAAGAGAAAACCTCTAGGCCATCAATTTTGTCTCAAAATTCTTTAAAGGAACAAGTTCTTCATCTTCAAGCTCTTCCATTCTTTGCATTTCTTCCAGTTCCATTAAATCCTCATTCCTCAGCTCCTCTGAATGACTCCAAACAACACTTTAAAGTCCTCTTCCCCTAAGTCAACCTGTAACTTTCACTTATGTCAACGAGACTGTTAAGGATTCCCTTAGAGTTCTATTCTTGATTAAATCCTTTAAAATCATTGAGAAACTGTGGGCATAAAGCCTTCCATGCTCCTTTCATGCTTGACACTCACCTTACGCCATGCAACATCAATATTTTTTTTTTTACAACTGTAAATGTTGTAACCAGGCCAGAAGTCAAAAATAAGGTCACACCTGGGTCATTTACCTTCTTTAATGCTTGCCTGTATGTATGGCAAGTAATATTTTTTTGATCCATCGGCTGAATAAATGAAGCTGGGTTTGGGAGTAAATAAACAATTTTCACACCTGAATTGAAATCATCCAAGTACAGTGGGTAACCAGGGTCATTATCCAAGATTTACTCTCAGTCCAAGTTAAATGTCATATAAATCACACTGGGCTAAATATAAGGATGGCCAATTTTAAAAATGAACTCATCAGTGGGAAGAGGAAGATATGCTTATGCACATTTTGTAAGTAAAAAAGTTGAAAAAATTATTCTTTACCTTCCAGGGAAATTTGAAAGTGAATATATCCAACACTGTGCAGGGTCTCTTTTCCAAATAGCAGTAGTAAAAATATGCTAATAACTAAAGTTATAAAGTGTTTATTCTATTTTTTTTTTCATTTCATTTGGTAAAATTATAATTATAGTTCATGCAATATCATAACAGATAAGAGCTAAAATCAACTACAAATTCTGAGTAGCTACAGTAGAACCCCTGTCCTCGACTGTATCAGAACTCGACATGACTCGATTTCAATGTGAAATCTCGAGTAAATTTTGCAACAGAACTCGAGCAAAAAATGGAATCTGACCTGATAAACATCATAATTTTTTAAAGTAAATTGTATTTTTCCTAACTATACAAACCTGAGGTCCTTTACATAAGGAATTACTTTCAGCTTAGAATGGAAATCGGTCTTAAGAGAATAACAACAAGGTATTTAGGCAGTAACTGCTTGTTCGCTAGTATGGAGTCCCGACCCGACCAGACGTAAACATTCCACTGTGCTTTAGGCCCAGGAACAGATTGAGGGGTGGCATGACGTTGGCATAAATGTAAAGGGCCTCAGGTTTGTATAAAATTTACTTTTTAAAATTGTGATTTGTTCCTACATGTACTACAAATCCTTGGTCCTTTACATAAGGAAGACTCGCTGATTGATGGGAGGAATTTGATAGAGTTGTGAACAGACTGGTGTTTGCCCAATCAAGATTCCCACCCTGGACGTAAGAGCAAGGGGGAGAATCTTGCCTCTGTCCAATTGATTGGGGTATAAGAACTGTGAGACCAATGGCCAAACCCCTGGACCAATTCATAAGAGGGAGACAAGCGTAGGTTGGGGGGACGCTCATGAGAGCGAATCCCCCTGGCATCCTAGGTTAGGATCCCCTGATAGGTGAAGTAAGTCAATGATTTTTCACCCACCCAAATACCTGGCTTTCCTTATAAAAGGGGGAGGGGGGTTTTATTATATAGAAAAAAAAAACGTGTATTTTGGCCAAGTCCGACGTGCTAGATAGGCTATAAGGCGTTTTTTTTTTTCAATTCGTTCAAATGCAAATTTCCTCGTTAATTGTAGCACAGTAATACCTTGATAAAAGAGACAGTCTTTACAGTAATACCTGGATAAAAGGGATAGTCTTCACAGTAATACCTGGATAAAGGGGACAGTCTTCACAGTAATACCTGGATAAAGGGAACAGTCTTCACCATAAAACGGTCTTCACAGTAATACCTGGATAAAAGGGACGGTCTTCACAATAATACCTGGATAAAGGGGACAGTCTTCACAGTAATACCTGGATAAAAGAGACAGTCTTCACAGTAATACCTGGATAAAAGAGACAGTCTTCACAGTAATACCTGGATAAAAGAGACAGTCTTCACAGTAATACCTGGATAAAAGAGACAGTCTTCACAGTAATACCTGGATAAAAGGGAAGGACAGCATAGTAATACCTGAACAGTCACCACATTAATACCTGGTTAAAGGTGACTGACAGCACAGTAATACCTGGATGAAAGGGAGTGTCACCACAGAACACTGGCTAAACGGGACGTCCAATACAATAATACCTGGAGCCCAAAGGGACAGTAATACCTGTCAGTTCATCCCCACGACTGTTAGAAGGGTGAACGTCCACGTGTAAAAAATAGAACTGTCAGTCGGACCATCGCTCATTTGCCAGAAGAGTGACACAACTCAAAAAATGTTTGGAGCTATTGATACCAGCAGATAGCCTGCTCTTTATTCCATATTGTGGTGATAAATTCTAACTTGTATTTGTCATTTAAACAGCCCAGTAAAAGAATCATCTAAATATAAATAGACAGAGTATAGAGAATTTCAACTTTAGATTGCTTTTCCCGAAATATAGCAATTTTCGAGTTAAGACACTCTTCTGGCAAATGAGCGAATATATACTCATATCCCAATTTTGATCCTCATTCAACTTTGATGTTAAAATTGGTGATATAAGTGAATTATAATCAAGTCTGACGATTTGATTTGTTTCTTCATTTATTTAATGAATAGAACTCGGTATTAAGAATATTTTTATTATTATTATTTTTTTTTTTTTTTTTTTTTTTTTTTGCTCTATCACAGTCCTCCAATTCGACTGGGTGGTATTTATAGTGTGGGGTTCCGGGTTGCATCCTGCCTCCTTAGGAGTCCATCACTTTTCTTACTATGTGTGCCGTTTCTAGGATCACACTCTTCTGCATGAGGCCCGGAGCTACTTCAGCCTCTAGTTTTTCCAGATTCCTTTTCAGGGATCTTGGGATCGTGCCTAGTGCTCCTATGATTATGGGTACGATTTCCACTGGCATATCCCATATCCTTCTTATTTCTATTTTCAGATCTTGATACTTATCCATTTTTTCCCTCTCTTTCTCTTCAACTCTGGTGTCCCATGGTATTGCGACATCAATGAGTGATACTTTCTTCTTGACTTTGTCAATCAACGTCACGTCTGGCTGTTTGCACGTATCACCCTATCCGTTCTGATACCATAGTCCCAGAGGATCTTCGCCTGATCGTTTTCTATCACTCCTTCAGGTTGGTGCTCGTACCACTTATTACTGCAAGGTAGCTGATGTTTTCTTACACAGGCTCCAGTGGAGGGCTTTTGCCACTGAATCATGCCTCTTTTTGTACTGGTTCTGTGCAAGTGCCGGGCATTCGCTTGCTATGTGGTTTATGGTTTCATTTTTCGTATTGCACTTCCTACATATGGGAGAGATGTTATTTCCGTCTATCATACTTTGAACATATCTGGTTCTTAGGGCCTGATCTTGTGCCGCTGTTATCATTCCTTCAGTTTCCTTCTTTAGCTCTCCCCTCTGTAGCCATTGCCAATTGTCATCGCTGGCTAGTTCTTTAGTCTGTCTCATGTATTGTCCGTGCATTGGTTTGTTGTGCCAGTCCTCTGTTCTTTCTGTCTTTCTCCTGTCTCTGTATATTTCTGGGTCTTCGTCTGCTTTTATTAGTCCTTCTTCCCATGCACTCTTT
This sequence comes from Macrobrachium nipponense, assembly GCF_015104395.2. Lineage (NCBI taxonomy): Eukaryota > Metazoa > Arthropoda > Malacostraca > Decapoda > Palaemonidae > Macrobrachium > Macrobrachium nipponense. Next base: position 51,621,111 of record NC_061099.1, on the reverse strand, counting down.
AGCCACTCGTCTTCACTGGTTTTCAGATATTGCCCCAGTGCTCTGTTTTCGATGTTGACGCAGTCCTCTATATTAGTAGTCCTCTCCCTCCTTCCTTTCGTGTTATGTATAGTCTGTCCGTATTTGCTCTTGGGTGTAGTGCTTTGTGTATTGTCATTTGTTTCCTGGTTTTCTGATCTATGCTGCGGAGTTCTGCCTTCGTCCATTCCACTATTCCTGCGCTGTATCTGATTACTGGCACTGCCCATGTGTTTATGCTTTTATCATAATTTCCGGCGTTGAGTTTTGACTTGAGTATCGCCTTGAGTCTCTGCATATATTCTTTCCTGATCGTGTCCTTCATCTCTTGGTGTTTTATATCTCCTCCTTCCATTATTCCCAGGTATTTGGATAATCCTGTCTCATCTATGTGTTTGATGTTGCTCCCATCTGGTAGCTTTCATCCCTTCAGTTCTCGTTACTTTGCTTTTTGTATGTTGACTAAGGCGCATTTTGTCTATTCCAAACTCCATCCTGATGTCCCCAGATACAATCCTTACAGTCTGGATTAGGGTATCTATTTCCTTGATGCTCTTACCATACAGCTTGATGTCGTCCATGAACATCAGATGGTTGATTTTGTTGCCTCTTTTCTTGAGTTGGTACCTGGCATCCATCTTCAGTAGTACTTTTGTCATGGGAATCATGGCTACTACGAAGAGTAGTGGGGACAGTGAGTCGCCCTGGAAGATCCCTCTCCTGATATTAACTCTGCTAGTCTTATTCCAGAGCTTGTAAGTATTGTATTCCAGTTGCGCATTGTATTTTTGAGGAAGCTGATGGTATTTTCCTCTGCCCCATATTTTATTTTCAGGCATTCTATTAGCCATGTGTGTGGTATCATGTCGAAGGCTTTCTTATAGTCTATCCATGCCATGCTGAGGTTAGTTTTCCTTCTCCTACTGTTCTTCATTACCATTTTGTCTATCAGGAGCTGGTCTTTTGTGCCCCTACACTTCCTTCTCCTTATTATTATTATTATTATTATTATTATTTTTTTTACTCTATCACAGTCCTCCAATTCGACTGGGTGGTATTTATAGTGTGGGGTTCCGGGTTGCATCCTGCCTCCTTAGGAGTCCATCACTCTTCTTACTATGTGTGCCGTTTCTAGGATCACACTCTTCTGCATGAGCCCTGGAGCTACTTCAGCCTCTAGTTTTTCTAGATTTCTTTTCAGGGATCTTGGGATCGTGCCTAGTGCTCCTATGATTATGGGTACGATTTCCACTGGCATATCCCATATCCTTCTTATTTCTATTTTCAGATCTTGATACTTATCCAATTTTTTTCCCTCTCTTTCACTTCAACTCTGGTTGTCCCATGGTATTGCGACATCAATGAGTGATACTTTCTTCTTGACTTTGTCAATCAACGTCACATCTGGTCTGTTTGCACGTATCACCTATCCGTTCTGATACCAATAGTCCCAGAGGATCTTCGCCTGATCGTTTTCTATCACTCCTTCAGGTTGGTGCTCGTACCACTTATTACTGCAAGGTAGCTGATGTTTCTTGCACAGGCTCCAGTGGAGGGCTTTTGCTACTGAATCATGCCTCTTTTTGTACTGGTTCTGTGCAAGTGCCGGGCATTCACTTGCTATGTGGTTTATGGTTTCACTTTTCGTATTGCACTTCCTACATATGGGAGAGATGTTATTTCCGTCGTATCGGTACTTTTGAACATATCTGGTTCTTAGGGCCTGATCTTGTGCCGCTGTTATCATTCCTTCAGTTTCCTTCTTTAGCTCTCCCCTCTGTAGCCATTGCCAATTGTCATCGCTGGCTAGTTCTTTAGTCTGTCTCAATGTATTGTCCATGCATGGTTTGTGTGCCAGTCCTCTGTTCTTTCTGTCTTTCTCCTGTCTCTGTATTTTCTGGGTCTTCGTCTGCTTTTATTAGTCCTTCTTCCCATGCACTCTTTAGCCACTCGTCTTCACTGGTTTTCAGATATTGCCCCAGTGCTCTGTTTTCGATGTTGACGCAGTCCTCTATACTTAGTAGTCCTCTCCCTCCTTCCTTTCGTGTTATGTATAGTCTGTCCGTATTTGCTCTTGGGTGTAGTGCTTTGTGTATTGTCTATGTTTTCCTGGTTTTCTGATCTATGCTGCGGAGTTCTGCCTTCGTCCATTCCACTATTCCTGCGCTGTATCTGATTACTGGCACTGCCCATGTGTTTATGGCTTTTATCTATCATTTCCTGGCGTTGAGTTTTGACTTGAGTATCGCCTTGAGTCTCTGCATATATTCTTTCCTGATCGTGTCCTTCATCTCTTGATTATTATTATTATTATTATTATTATTATTGATTCTTATTGTCAATTGTGTAAGTAAATCCCTATGTAGTATCCTTGCTTAAGATTTGCATAGTCTCATGTCCAATTACCCTTTTTGGGCATATTTCGGTAGTAGCTATGATTTTATTTTTCCCGTGATGCAGTTGAGTCATCAAGGAGTTTATTGTTATTTCGACGGAATAGATAAATGATGAGAAAAGTGACATTTTCTACTTCGGTTTTAAGTCAAATGGACAATTTCCCCACGGTCCGGACCTTAAAGGGGAACTTCTGGTTGCATTTCAGATGTTCCATATGTGGTATTCCTCCATTTAAGTACCCTGGAGAAAATTTGTTTTGGAGAGCGGAGTTTTCTTATTTTTTACAACCAATTTTCTATTGCCCAACCATGGGGAGCGCAGCCATTTATGTTGCGTCCTCATCTGCCTTCAGTATACTTTTGATTCCATTCGGGTCCTTTGGCGTTCCCTCGTGCGTAGACAGCAAAGTTGTTAAAAGGTAACCTGACTTTGGGGTATTATATCATATATATATATATATATATAATATATATCTATAATATATATATATATATATATATGATATATATTAGATATATAATATATATGACTCTATTACAAAATGAATAATTATTAATATAAGCTCAATTAAAACATTCACCACTAAGCATGTTAGTACACATTAGATTTTCTCTATTTTTCTACGCAAAAATACGGTCCTCTCTCTCTCTCTCTCTTCTCTCTCTGTCTCTCTCCTTATTGAATGCAAAGCCTTAAACATAAAGAAGAACAAATGAAGAATTCCAGACCTTCGAAAGGAAAGAAAGAAAGAAAAGAAAGAAAGAAAGAAAGAAAGAAAAAGGAAAAGAAAGAAGAAAGAGAGAGAGAGACTTCGGGGAAAGAAAGAAAGATAGAGAAAGAGAGAGAGAGAGAGAGAGAGAGATGAGAGAGAGAGATTTCAGAGAAGGAGAGAGAGAAGAGAGAGATTTCAGGCAATTATAACACCAAGAGACAAGACATAATTAAAATTCAGAATCTTTCCTGCTATATTTCGATAAACCAAAATATCTCTCGTGAAATATAGAAAATCAACGAAAAATCGAGAGTGAGAGAGAGGAGAGTATATGAACTGGATACTTCAGATATAGATTTCTGTTTGAAGAAAATGTGGCCTTACCTGGCCTTGGCAGCAGCTGTTATTATGACGTTGTTGTCCAGATGTTGTTGGAAATCCGGAAGAATAGTGATCTTGTTTGGTGTGGCTGCCTATTCGCTGGCGAGATTTCTCTCCTGACTTATAATGATGGAGCTGAAGAGCCTAAGGAAAAGGAACTGAACGAGAGAATTGCGGCCTTGCGAGAAGCCATCCAATGCCAGAGAGAGCAGTTGGACAGGACAATAATTCTTCAGCTACAAGAGAGGCTCGATTACCAAGAAGAGTCGCAGAAGGCGGGCGGAAGGGAAGAACGCGTTGGTGAAATGCAGATGACTGAGGAGGTGTTGCAACAGTAGGCCTTGCAAGAGAGGGCTCACTCGCTCGAAGCTGGAAGAACGATAAAGAAAAGAGGGAGAAAGAAACGGCAGCTGGAAGACAAGGATGGTAAAGCTGGCCGAAAAAGAAAACCGCATCTGAAGAAGAAAACCGTGAAGGAAATTGGTCAGAGGAAAACGATGCCCTTTGTTAGAGAGGGATAAGGGAACTGTCTGGGCAGTGGTCAGACGCAAACTGCCTGCTTGAGGGGCTCGAGAAACTCCTATGACAGAAGGAGAAAGACGTGCAGCTATTGATGGCAGAAGTGGCGCGGATAGCGAGGCTCATCCAGGAACAAAAAGACTCGAGCGAAAAGTGAGAATCCGACAGGAAAGACTTGGAGCTGAGGTTGGAGCGCCTGCAGAAGGCTTTGGAGGACCTGTTGGAAGGAAAAGCGTGGACTCCAGTGTAAAGTTTTGACAGCGAAAGTCAAGAGGAAGGAGCTGGCATGCCTTCTAGAGGAAGGAAATGGTCGCCTGGAGTCGCTGAAGAAGAAGGCCGGTGTCCAGAGCGAACAGAACGACCAGATGGATGATGAGGTTGGATGGCTGCGAGGAACGAAGGAGAAAATGGTCTGTGATTTGAAGAAGCTCCAGAAGAAATAAAGATGAATGGAGGAGTGCAAGTGAAACTGCAGAAGCTTCTGGACTTGAAGAAATGGCACATGATGAACGACTGATAAGGATGTGGAAATTTTGAGGAAAGATGGTTTATTTTGTAATAAGTTTGTTTTGTTAATCCTTGAAACGGAAAATTTGAACTAGAACGGAAAATAAACTCTGTTAAAACATAGTTTTTATCTTAGTTTTTTATTGATTCGTGGATGGAAAAGAAAAGGGGGGGAATATAGAAAGGGTGAAGAAAATAAGAGGATTTGTGTAGGTGCCGGAAGTAGAAAGAGGATTAGGAGAAGCCCCAAGAAAATTGAGAGGATTCAGTAGGATTAGTTGGAGGTTGCAGAGGAAGAAAGAGAGGATTAGTAGGATTGGTGGAGTGCAAGGAAAAGAACTTGAAGATTCAGAGAATCCCCAGGAGAATTGTGAGGTATGCAGTGGCATATTCTGGTTCTAAGGTACAGAATAGCTATTACACTGTGCAGGGACTGGCGGGCGTGGCCCGCCAAGCGTCCCGGGGGACGGGCGGGCAGGCGCCCCCGAGCGCCCGCCGAGGCGGGCATCGCCCCGCCAGCGCCCGGGACGGGCGGGCAGGCGCCCGCCGAGCGTCCGGGACGGGCGGGCTTGCGCCCGCCGAGCGTCCCGGGACGGGCGGGCTGGCGGCCCGCGAGCGTCACGGACGGGCGGGCAGGTGCCCGCCGCCGCGTCGTGGGACGGGCGGGCAGGGTCCCGCCGAGCTCCCCGGAACGGGCGGGCAGGTCCCGCCGAGGGCTCCCGACAGGGCGGGGGCAGGCGCCCGCCGAGCGGGGGGGCCCGGGACGGGCGGTTTCACGCCCGCCGAGCGTCCCGGGACGGGCGGGCAGGTGCCCGCCGCGGGGGTCCCGGGGGACAGGCGGGCGGCGCCCGGGCCGAGGTCCCGGGAGGGGCGGGGCAGGCCCCCCGCCGAGCGTCCCGGGACGGGCGGGCAGGCGCCGAGGCGTCCGCCCGGGACAGGCGGGCAGGGTTCCCGCCGAGCGTCCCGGGAGGGCGGGCAGGGTCCGCCGAGCCCGCCGGGAGCGGCGGGCAGGGTCCCGCCGGACATCCCGGGACGGGCGGGCAGGCCCCCGCCCGCCGAGCGTCCAGGGACGGGGCGGGCTGGGCGTCCGCGGGGGGTCCCGAGACGGGCGGGGAGCCGCCCGCCGAGCGTCCCGGGAGGGCGGGGCAGGGGCGCCCGCCGCGCCCGGGGCGGGCGGGCAGGTTGCCCGCCAGGCGTCCCTGGGGAACGGGGCGGGCAGGGTCCCGCCCGAGCGTCCCCGGACGGGCGTGGGCCAGGGGGTCCCCCGCCGAGCATCCCGGGACGGGCGGGGCAGGCAAGGCGCCGAGCGTCCCGGGACGGGCGGGCAGGCGCCCGCCGAGCGTCCCGGACGGGCGGGCAGGTGCCCGCCGCGGGTCCGGGACAGGCGGGCAGGCGCCCGCCGAGCGTCCCGGGATGGGCGGGCAGGCCCCCGCCGAGCGTCCCGACGGGACTGGGCGGGGCAGGCGCCCGCCGAGCGTCCCGGGACGGGCGGGCAGGGTCCCGCCGAGCGTCCCGGGACGGGCGGGCAGGGTCCCGCCGAGCGTCCCGGGACGGGCGGGCAGGCTCCCGCCGAGGCGTCCTGGGACGGGCGGGGAGGCGCCCGCCGTGGGTCCCCGGGACGGGCCGCGGGCAGGCGCCCGCCGAGGTCGTCCCCGGGACGGGCGGCAGGGTCCCGCCGAGCGTCCGGGACGGGCGGGCAGGGTCCCGCCGAGCTTCCCGGGACGGGCGGGCGGGGGCAGGTCCCGCCGAGCGTCCCGGGACGGGACGGGCAGGCGCCCGCCGAGCGTCCCGGGTGGAGGGCGGGTGCAGGGTTGGTCCCGCCGAGCGTCCCGGGACGGGAAGGGCGGGCACGGCGCCCGAACCGAGCGTCCCGGGACGGACGGGCAGGGTCCCGCCGAGCGTCCCTGGGACGGACAGGGGCAGGGTCCCGCTGAGCGTCCCCGGGACGGGCGGGCAGGGTCCAGCCGAGTGTCCCGGGACGGTCGGGCAGGCCGCCCAACCGAGCGTCCCGGGCGGACGGGCGGGCAGGGTCCCGCCGAGCGTCTCGGACGGTCGGGCAGGCGCCCACCGAGCGTCCCGGGACGGGTTGGCAGGCGCCCGTCGAGCGTCCCGGGACGGGTTGGCAGGCGCCCCGTCGAGCGTCCGGGACGGGCTGGCAGGCGCCCGCCGTAGCGTCCCGGGACGGGCGGGGGCAGGCGCCCGCCGAGCGTACCCGGGACGGGCGGGCAGGGTTCCCGCCGAGCGTACCCGGGACTGGGCGGGCAGCAGCCCGCCTAGCGTCCCGGGACGGGCGGGCAGGCGCCCGCCGAGGCGTCCCGGGACGGGCGGGCAGGGTCCCGCCGAGCGTCCCGGGATGGGCGGGCAGGGTCCCGCCGAGCTTCCCGGGACGGGCGGGGCAGGCGCCCGCCGAGCATCCCGTGACGGGCGGGCAGGCGCCCGCCGAGCGTCCCGGGACGGGTGGGCAGGTGGCGCCCGCCGCGGGTCCCCGGGACGGGCGGGCAGGCGCCCGCCGAGACGTCTCCCGGGACGGGTGCGGGCAGGCGCCAGCCGAGCGTCCCGGGACGGCAGGGCGGCGCCCGCCGAGCGTCCCGGGACGGGCGGGCAGGAGTCCGCCGAGCGTCCCGGGACGGGACGGGGGCGGGCAGGCGTCCGCCGCGGGTCCCGGGACGGTTCGGGCAAGCGCCCGCCGAGCGTCCCGGGACGGGCGGGCAGGCGTCCGCCGAGCGTTTCCTGGGACAGGCGGGCAGGCGTCCTCTCGGGTCGGGTCCCGGGACGGGCAGGCAGGCGTCCGCCGAGCGTCCCGGGACGGCGGGCAGGCGTCCGCCACGAGCGTCCGCCTGCCCCGCCCGTCCCAGGACGCTCGGCGGACACCTGCCTGCTTGTCCCGGGACGCTCGATGGATGCCTTCCTGCCCTTCCGGGCGGGACTCCCGCCCGCCCGGAAAACGCCTACCCGCCCGTCCGGGCCTCTCGGCGGACGCCACCCGCCCGCCCGTCCCGGGACGCTCCCGCCCGAGGGCGGCTGCGCATCCCACTCTCGGTCGGGACAGGCGGGCAGGCGTCCGCCTAACGTCCGGGACGGGCGGGCAGGCGTCCGCCGAGCGTCCTGGGACGGGTGGGCAGGCGTTCGCCGTGGGCTCGGACGGGCGGGCAAACAAGAACGAACATAAATAAACAACCTCTGACAACATAAAGAGTAGTTACAAAATCTGCCTTAATTTGTATCATATTTATGTACAAAAATAAAAATACCCACTGCGTAATATATTTACATACACATTTTAAAAATTTAAAACATAGCATGACGGGTCCCGCCGAGCGTCCCGGGACGGTCGGGCAGGGCGCCCACCCGAGCGTCCCGGGACGGGTTGGCAGGCGCCCAGTCGAGCGTCCCTGGGCCCGGGACGGGCTGGCAGGGTAGGCGCCCGCCGAGCGTCCCGGGCCGGGACGGGCAGGCGAACAGCGAGCCCCGGGACGGGTCGGGGAGCTGGGCAGGGGTACCCGCCGAGGCGTCCCGGGCGGGACGGGCGGGCATGGCGGGCCCACCCGCCTAGTTCGTCCCGGGACGGGCGGGCGGGCAGGGTCCCGCGAGCGTCCCGGGAGGGTGGGGCGGGCAGGCCCGCCCCCACCCGAGCGTCCCGGACGGGTTGGCAGGCGCCCGTCGGAGTGTCCCGGGACGGGCTGGCCGGCGCCCGCCGACGTCCCGGGAGGCGGGCAGGCGCCCGCCCCGAGCGTGCCCGGGACGGGCGGGCAGGGCGCCCGCCGAGCCCCGGACGGGCGGGCAGGCGCCCCCGAGCTCCCGGGACGGGCGGGTCGCGAGCGTCCCGGGACGGGCGGGCAAGGAGTCTGCCGAGCGTCCGGGACGGGCGGGCAGGCGGCCGCCGGGCGTCCCGGGACGGGCGGGAGGCGCCCGCCGAGCGTCCCGGGACCGCGGGCAGGCGCCCGCCGAGCGTCCCGGGCGGGCGGGCAGGTGGCGCCCAGCGTCCGGGACTGCGGGCAGGGTCCCGCCGGATCGTCCCGAACGGGCGGGCAGGGTCCCGCCGAGCATCCCGGGACGGGCGGGAGCGCCCGAGCGTCCCGGGACGGGCGGGCAGGCGCCCGCCGGGAGCCCGTGGGACGGGCGGGCCAGGTGCCCGCCGCGGGGCCCGGGACAGGGCGGGCAGGCGCCCCGCCTGAAGCTCCCGGGATGGGCGGGCAGGGCCCCCCGCCGGAGCGTCCCGGGACGGGCGGGCAGGCGCCCGCCGAGCTCCCGGGACGGGCGGGCAGGGTTCCCGCCGAGCGTCCCGGGACGGGCGGGAAGGGTCCCGCCGAAGCGTCCCGGGAAGGGCGGGCAGGCGCCCGCCGAGCGTCCTGGGACGGGCGGGGAGGCGCCCGCCGTGGTCCCGGGACGGGCGGGCAGGCGCCCGCCGAGCGTCCCGGGACGGGCGGCAGGGTCCCGCCGAGCGTCCCGGGACGGGCGGGCCCAGGGTCCCGCCGAGCTTCCCGGGACGGGAACGCGGGCAGGGTCCCGCCGAGCGTCCGGGACGGGCGGGCAGGCGCCCGCCGAGCGTCCCGGGACGGGCGGGCAGGTCCCGCCGAGCGTCCCGGGACGGGCGGGCAGGCGCCCTCCCGAGCGTCCCGGGACGGACGGCAGGGTCCCGCCGAGCGTCCCGGGACGGACGGGCAGGGTCCCGCTGAGCGTCCCGGGACGGGCGGGCAGGTCCCGCCCGAGCGTCCCGGGACGGTCGGGCAGGCGCCCCCCACCGAGCGTCCCGGGACGGGCGGGCAGGGTCCCGCCGAGCGTCTCGGGACGGTCGGGCAGGCGCCCACCGAGCGTCCCGGGACGGGTTTGGCAGGCGCAGTCGAGCGTTCCCGGGACGGGTTGGCGGAGGCGTCGGAGCGTCCCGGGACGGGCTGGCAGGCGCCCGCCGAGCGTCCCGGGACGGGCGGCAGGCGCCCGCCGAGCGTCCCGGGCGGGCGGGCAGGGTCCCACGCGAGCGTCCCGGGACGGGCGGGCCTTGGAGGCGCCCTAGCGTCCCGGGACGGGCGGGCAGGCGCCCGCCGAGCGTCCCGGCACGGGCAGGCAGGGTCCCGCCCGAGCGTCCCGGGATGGGCGGTGCAGGGTCCCGCCGAGCTTCCCGGGACGGCGGGCAGGCGCCCGCCGAGCATCCCGTGACGGGCGGGCAGGCGCCCGCCGAGCGTCCCCTTGACGGGCTTGGCAGGGCGCCCGCCGCGGGTCCCGGGACGGCGGGAGGGAGGCGCCCGCCGAGCCGTCCCGGGACGGGCGGGCAGGCGCCCGCCGAGGCGTCCCACGGGACGGGGGCGGCAGGCGCCCCCGACCGAGCGTCCCGGGACGGGCGGGCAGGAGTCCGCCGAGCGTCCCGGGACGGGCGGGGCAGGCGTCCAGCCCGCGCTCCGGGACGGGCGGGCAAGCGCCCGCCGAGCGTCCCGGGACGGGCGGGCAGGTGTCCGCCGAGCGTTCCGGGACAGGCGGGCAGGCGTCCTCCGCGGGGGGGGGGGGTGGGTTCCCGGGACGGGCAGGCAGGCGTCCGCCGAGCGTCCCGGGACTGGCTGGGGGGCAGCGTCCGCCGCCTAGCCCGTCCTGCCTGCCCGCCCGTCCCCAGGACGTCGGGCGACACCTGCCTGCTTGTCCCGGGACGCTCGATGGATGCCTTCCTGCCCGTCCCGGGCCTCTCGGCGGAACGCCTACCCGCCCGTTCCGGGCCTCTCGGCAGACGCCTGCCCGCCCGTCCCGGACGCTCGGCGGACGCCTGTCCCGCCCGTCCCGGGCCTCTCGGCGGGACAGGCGGGCAGGCGTCCGCCTAACGTCCCGGGACTGGCGGGCGGGGCAGGCGTCCGCCGAGCGTCCTGGGACGGGTGGGCAGGCGTTTTTTTTTTTCGCCGTGGGTCTCGGGAACGGGCGGGCAAACAAGAACGAACATAAATAAACAACCTCTGACAACATAAAGAGTAGTTACAAAATCTGCCTTAATTTGTATCATATTTATGTACAAAAATAAAAATACCCACTGCGTAATATATTTACATACACATTTTAAGACTAATGGGCATTAACCTTGTTCACGGGCCGAGCCTGGACCGGGTCGGAGCCTGGGAACGGGTCCCGGGCCGGGAAGGGCCGTCCCGGGACGGTCGGGCATGCAACCCTAAGCGTCCCGGGACCGGGTGGCCGGCGCCCCGTGGGCCGGGGAGGCGTACCCGACCCGGGCTGGGCAGGCGCCCGCCGAGGGCCGGGTTGCCCGGGAACGGGCGGGCAGGGCCCGCCCAATGGGCGGGAGGCGTTCCACCGGGACTGGCGGGCAGGGGTCCCGCCCGGGAGCTCCCCGTGGGCGGGCCGGGCCCCCATGGCGGGCGGGCCTATCGTCTTGGGACGGGCTGTGGGCATGGGTCCCTCCCGCCGAGCTTCCCGGGACTGTGCGGGCCCAGGCGGCCGGCCCGCCGGCGTCCCGGGAGGGCGGGGCCGGGGCCCGCCCGCCGTAGCATCCCGGGACGGGCGGGGCAGGAGTCCGCCCGGGAGGTTTTCCCGGGCGGCCCGGGGCAGGCCCGTCCCGGGCCGGGCGGGTCCCGACGGTGGCGGGAAGGCGTCCCGGGGCCGGGAGGCGTCCCGGACGGGAGGGCAGGCGTCCGCCGAGCGTCCCGGGAACGGGGCGGGAGGCCAGGCGTCCGGGCCGGGAGGCCGTCCGGGACGGGCGGGCAGGGGCCGTTCCCGGGCCGGGAGCGTCCCGGGGGGGGGGGGGACGGGCGGGCAGGCGTCCGCCGAGCGTTCCCCGGAGGGCGGGCAGGGTCCGCCCGGGAGGGCGGTCCCGGGCCCGGCCCGGCGGGCAGGCGTCCGCCGAGCGCTCCCGGGGAACGGGCTGGGCAGGCGTCCGCCGAGCGTCCGCTGAGCGGTTCCGCCTGCCCGCCCGTCCCAGGACGCTCGCGGACACTTGGGCCCTGGCCCTTTGGGTCCCGGGACTGGGCCTGGGCTTGTCCCGGGACGCTCGATGGATGCCCATTCCTGCCCGTCCCGGGCCTCGTGGCGGACGCCTGCCCGCCCGTTCGGGCCTCTCGGCGGACACCTGCCCGCCCGTCCGGGACGCTCGGCGGACGCCTGTCCGCCCGTCCCGGGCCTCGGCGGGACAGGCGGGCAGGCGTCCGCCTAACGTCCCGGGACGGGCGGGCAGGCGTCCGCCGAGCGTCCTGGGACGGGTGGGCAGGCGTTCGCCGTGGGTCTCGGGACGGGCGGGCAAACAAGAACGAACATAAATAAACAACCTCTGACAACATAAAGAGTAGTTACAAAATCTGCCTTAATTTGTATCATATTTATGTACAAAAATAAAAATACCCACTGCGTAATATATTTCCATACACATTTTAAACATAAAAGCATGAACATTTATAAAATCGACACATCAATCGCTAAATTTGCACTCTTTTCAACTCGATATTTTCGGAAGAGCGGTAGGTGGCGGCTTACAAGAACAAACATGAAAAAAACGTATTTGATAACGGGAAGGGCAGTTTCAAAAGCTGCCTTAGTATCATATTTTTGTGCAGAAATAAAATTACCCTATACGTAATACATTTTCATACACATTTTAAACATGAAAGCATGAACATTTATAAATCGACACATCCATAGCTAAAGTTGCACTTCTGTAACTCGATACTTTTGGCATAGATCAGCATCAAAGGCATATATTTTACCCTAATACCTATGTGATAGCTCTCCATAAATTTTTTTAATATAATTTGCATAACCTTTATGGTCTGAACGGCATTTCTACAAATGTATGAACTCGTTAGACATAACGGCGCTATGGAGGAGTTATGGAGTTCCATTTGACAACGTCTGTGAGAGAGAGAGAGAGTGTGTGTAATTGCTGTATGGATAGTTAATGACTGAATTGGTTGTTTGTAGGTTCTGGGCTGTCTGCTGATGCTGTTGATTGTTAGAGTTCTGTGTTTTGAGTGAGTTTTTCAGTCAGTCTTTGGTGAGAGCTGGTGACATTTGGTAGTGTTGGAGGACTATTGAAGGCATTGGAAGTTGATTGAGATTTGTGTTTTATTTGGTGTTGTTAAGTTAGTGTTTTTGCTTAGAGTTGTTGTGCCTGTGTTGTGATTTTTTGTGTTGTTGTGATTTTTTGTGTTGTGCAGTGGTCTTTTGTTGTTATATGTGAGGTTGTGTTCCTTGGTTGGTTGTTGTGTTGTTAGGTTGTGGTTATGTTCCTTGGTTGGTTGCTGTGTTGTTGAGTTGTGGTTGTGTTCCTCGATTGTTGTGGTTGTTGTGTTGTTGGGTTGTAGTCCTTGGTGTTGTTGTGTTGGGTTGTGGTGTTGTGGTTCTTGGTTGTTGTTGTTAGTGTTGTTGGTGTCCCAGTGACCTTAACCAGGAGACACCACAGGATAGCCCGGAGTAACTGGATTGATTGGTAAGTACATGTGTTTTGAGAGTTTTTTTGTTTTATGTTTTGTGTAGTTGTAGGTCAATTGTCCTGCATGTATGCTGTAGTGTGTAGAGGAAAGTGTGACTGGGGTGGATTTGGCAGCTAGAGTGATTAGGTTAATGGGGGGAGGGATTTCTCCAGCTTGTTTTTCAGCTTGTGATCCCGCCACAGCGCTGTTAACCGAAAATTGTGCCGTAAACATACCTTAAAATGCGTTATTTTTTTTATGAATATTTTTTGACGACAGTCATAAAACTGATTCGCTGCTAAGCGATTGCGCTGTTAACTGTGGGCCGCCTGTAGTATCTTGTCTGGATCGTTACCGCAAAAGTCCTCTAGGGAGGGGATTGTAAAGGACTCCAATCTATTGTCAGGGACCAAAGGATTCTGATTCTTCGCTACTAAATCCGGGACAAAATTGAGTGTTTAACATTGTAAGAGACCATGAAGTTCACCTACTCTCCTCGCCAATGCCAAAGCCAGCAAATAGACAGTCTTGAGAGTCAGATCCCTGTCTGATGACTCTCGGAGAGACTCAGTGTTCATGAGTCAAGCTCCTTAAGACGAGAGTCACATCCCACTCAGGGGGCCTGAGTTCTCTAGGTGAGCAAGACCTCTTGAAGCTCCTCATAAGGAGAGATATTTCCATAAAAGAGAAAATATCTACTCCTCGCAGTTTCAGGACCAGGCCAAGGCAGACCTGTAGCCCTTAACTGCAGAGACAGAGAGGAGCTTCTCTTAGCAAAGAAAGATTAGGAAATGCACAATCTGTTGAAGAGTGGCTTTGAGTGGAGAGAGACCCTGTCCACAACACCATCCACAGAGGACAGACCCCTTTCCCTGGTACACTGCTGCAGAGGACCCGGGTTTTACTGTATATTTACTGTACAATTTATGTGACATCATTGGATGGGGAATCTTGGACAACATTTCTCTAAGACATCTGAAGGAAAACTGATCTCTCTCTCTTGTACTGACTGGCCAATAAAGTTGGGGTGAAAGTTGCCAAGAGTCATTTATGGCAAATGGAAGTGATCCGAGCACTTTTCCTGCAAAAATCGTTCAAACTGTATGGCACAAAATCTTGAACATGTATGTATCTAACCTGGTGTGACAGGATCACAAACCCAAAAGCGAAAAACTCTCAAAACATATGTACTTACTAACTACTTGACACACTCAGGGTGAGGAGCTGCACTGTCCACTGGATATGGTTGTTGTAACAGAAACAACCAAACAAAGAACAACCACAACAAAAGGCCAGTGCACAGACAGTCACTAACAATAACAAAAAAAGCCAATACACACACCCACTAACAACACCAAGAAATCACAACAGCTCACCAACAGTAATTCTCTACAACTCACAACTACAACAACTCACATATAACTCAACAGAAACTCACAAGCACAACAAATCAAACAACACAGGCACAACACCTCAAAAGCAAAGCAAACGATATCAAACTTAACAACAAATTAAACAACAAATCAATAACACCAATTTAACTGAGCAACAATGCTTTCAACACACGTCTTAGACCGCTGCCGACACCACTGACCATCACAGGCTCTGATCACAGACTGCATGCCAGCTGCTGACTCACCAACCGACAACCGACTACCCCCGTTGTCAAACGAGCAATTCACTTGCTAACTACCTACCCACCACTCACTCTCTCTCGACAGCTCGCTCCCTCTCACACTCCAGAAAAACACACAACCCCAATATGAAATAAGACACATCAACCACACGAAATATCCAAATCCTCAGTTATTCTCGACAACCACAAACAAGCCAATGCCGCTTACATTCTCTCTCTCTCTCAATCCTCAAGGATGTTGTCAAATGGAACTCCCATAACTCCTCCATACTGGAATCAACCCCAAGGTAGCATAAGTAAACGTATGTATGTTACCTGTCCACAAGGGGTTAAGAGAATCTTGAAAGGAATCCCATTCTCACAGCATTACAGCTTGACTTCAGGAACAAAGTGATGAAAAAATGTCTTCAAAAAACAGCGGGAGTCACCCAGGGTTTGTTATTGGGCATCCAGGACTTTTTGAATTATTTATCAGTGTCTGTGAATTTGCAGCATGATACATGGAGAGGTTTTAACTTCAAGTTTTCCAATGTGATGCCATCCAGTAGTAAAGTTAGCATATCCTTTGCCACCTTAAATCCTGGCATCGTCTTCTCTTCACAGTTGATGTTAAAAACTTGCTGTGGGGTATAACCTTCCTTATCATCTACTTCCTTGGATATCTTGGGAAAGTATTCAGCAGCTGCTTTGTCGTTGCTTGCCGACTCACCTCTAAAAGACACATGATGCAAGTTAGCACATCTTTTGAAACAGTGATACCATCATGACTTGCAGCAAATGTTTCAGTGGTAGTACTTTTGTTAGCCTTAGCCTTCAAGTTATCAAAAAGCCTTTTAGCCTTTTCCTGAATCAGCATGAGGCTAAGCAGACTTTTGTCTCTGGTGTTCCATCCAGAAACCCAAAAGTTTCCCATTTCTTCTACCACCATCCCCCTTCCTCTACTTTAAATTGTTGATGGCATTCGTACAGTACTTATCGTGTTTTGCATTATTCGACCTTTGTTTTTAAAGATTGTGCCAATAGTTGAGTGATTCATATTAAAATAGCATATTACCTCAGCTATTTTTTCACCACTTTCTAATTTCTTTATAACTGCCACTTTTGTTTCCATTGAGTTAGCTTGCCACTCTTCACTGATATTACATTTGCCATTAGCCATGATAAAAGTTGGGTTAGATATTTAAGAATAAAATCACATTAATAAATCAGAGCATATGGTCAGGAGTCAGGGGCCGCGTATTGGCATCCGCTATGGTGCTGTTTGGTGTGTGTACAAATTTGAACTTACAGGTTGTGGACAGAGCTCTCCAAACAAATTTTAATTTACACTCAATGTTGTTTGTATCTCTGAAAGTTTGTAAGGAGAGGAGCATCTATACTGACTGTATTGTTTCCATCTTGAACCAAGTCTGGCGAATTAACCAGTTCAGACGAGAGGTTTATGACTAGTCTCCAATAACCTGTCATCTCTCACAAATTCTATGTCACCTTCAGCATAGCTTGCACCACTTCTCATTAGACAAGGTCCTTCAGTGAGTCAGGAACGAATGTCTCAAAGTGGACTGGATCGTTGGTGACGGGAGGCAGAAACTCAAGAGGTACCAGACATCCTACTTGAAGGACATCCACTACCCAGGTCTCTGCTCTGTATTGCTGTCATGTTGCCCAATGGCTTGAGAGGCAGTCTCCCCAGCCCCCCCCCCCTTCCCCACAACCAATGGCAGCAAGTGGTGAGGGGCACTGCCCCTAGCATCCTTCATTCTTCTTACCCTTGCCCCATTTCTAAGGACTGGCAGGGGGCTGAAAAGGGCGTGACTGCCCTCCTTTCACAGCAAGGTACAGAAGAAGACTAGGTGTCCCTATAGGGACCCTAGGAAGCCTGGGACTTCGTGGGACCCAGTGAGAAGGGGCCAGCCTGACCCCAAACCCGGGCTGCAGTGCTATGCGAAGACTGCAAAATCTTGGCCACTACCTGGTGTGGTGAACAAGGATGTTGTTGTTCTCGACCACAATCCTGCCCACTGCAGCCTCCACCTCTCCTCTAGAGAGTGCCAAAGCTGAACCAACAAACCTGGTAACCTGAGACAAAACCACGTCTCCTCTCTTGAGAACCAGGTTTGCCCACAGGCCAGCTGTCCGGTGGGCTAGGTAAACAATGCCCCTACCTCCAGAAAATATTATTCTTCCGATGTGGTTTCCCCTTCGAATGTATGAGACCCCGAAGAGGAGGATGTGATCTTGGCCACAGCAAGGGACCACAGATCAATCCAGGAGACTGTTGCCACTGCCTCCTGCTGTAACAAGGAAATTCCTTCTGTATGGAGACGATTCAGCAACAGACCTGGACACAGACAAATCAGGTCTGGGTCAACCTGTTTAGTCGGCAAAGGCGCCTCTCCAAGGGTATATAATATTTCCTCTGGCAAGCGAGAGGCTGAGGAAGTGTCTTGCATGATCAGATGGACCGAAGTGAGTTCTCCTGCCTAGACACATGAGAATTCACTTGGTCCAATAACCCCCTCGGCAAGCCCACTGAGACCCTAGGGTCCTTCTAGGGTCACCAGAGGACTCGACGGTTGAAGAATGGTCCATGGGGGAAAACCATGATCTCTTCCTTGAGATCATTATACAGTTGACCGCCACTCTTCGCAGTTCAGGATTTTTATGTGGAACTTATTTCCAAATTATTTGCGGAAAATTTGGGGATTCGTAGATTTTTAAAGCAATATTCACTGTATTTTCATGTTATTTTTGTGACTAAATACATTTTTTACAATAAAAAAATGATTTACTAATTTTCAAATATTAATACACATATATACTTATGTAAACAGTAAAATATTAATAACACGTATTTTTTTTCAATGCATATTTGAATACATGTTCAGAGAGAGAGAGAGAGAGAGAGAGAGAGAGAGAGAGAGAGAGAGAGAGAGAGACAGGTATATAAACTTTGCCCTAGTAATAAACTGTTTTTCTCTCCCCTCTGTACCAGAGTAACCTCACTGAAATATCATAGCGATATTGAAATGATCTTTAAATGATATAAAATTAAAGTGATACTGAAACACTGAAATTATATTACTGTATGTAAAATGTTTCAGGATGATAGTTTAAGGTATAGCACTTGTGAAAATAATATCAGTTCACCCTCTCTCAAGTTATTCTCTTGCTCTCCAATAATTCATAAATAATTTTTTTTTATTGTTTTGACATAGGCTCCATGACGACAAGTTATTGGCTGGAGGAATTGGAGGTAGCCAATCACAGAGCTAGTAGCTCAGTTTACTGATCTGGAGGGTGAGTTGTATTTTTTCTCTCACTGAGAGAGAGAGAGAGAGAGAGAGAGAGGATTTTTATGTATATTATTATGTATGTTTATTTGCTTCGTATAGTTTTATAAACATGACGTTACTTTGTCATTTATTTTTTCATAATTTCCATGGCATAATTGATATTTTTTGCATTTCAATAACTAGGAAAATACAGTAATCTGAGGAATTCCCAGTTTTTTCTGGTAAATAAGCAGAGAGGGGCGTAGCCCTGTAAATCGTCTTGACCTATTGACATGGGCCAGTCTCTCTCTATCTTGATAAAATATAAATTACTGTATCTTAAACAAAATTACGAGCCAAACAGAAAGTGTAAGAGAGAAAATGGCTGTGCCTGAATATATGGGTAACTTGAGTAGTTTTCACACAGTTTTAAGCCATATATTTTTAAGGGTAATCAGTGGCGGCTCGTAGCTAAAATTAGGGGAGGTGCTGCTCCAGAAAACATTTAGCCTTTATTTTAATATTGTGTGAAAGGAAACGAACAGACATAAAAAGAAAATTTATTCAAAACCTAATTGTTACACTTCAATAATATTTTAAAATCATCCCTGGCAAATTGAAAAACACTATCGAAAATAAGAGCGACGCAAGAACACTCAGCCATTCACAACAACAGCTGAGACAAGACTGCGTCAGTGGCAGTCCACGCTCTCCTTTCCGCCGCGGTAAGCCCTCCCCCTTTCTCCCCGCATTCGTGTAATTATGTTGTTTAATGTAATTTGCATGGTTCTAGTGCGTTTGTATCACTGTGTATAATGTTAAGTTCAGCACTCTGACGAAGTGATGAGTTTCTTCACATGCATGTCCATGTGTTTGTTTGTGTTATGACGTTATGTGTGGCTGGCGTCTGATAGGGGGGCCTGCAGTCTCACAGTCCCTATTGACGAGCCGCCACTGAGGGTAATGTTGTAAGATGACTTAGAAATGATATTCAAATGTTTAAGGATGATATTTTAAGGTATATTTGTTGTTTGAATATTAAAATATGCAGTTATAAGCATTTTTTTTAGTTGTCTTTGGTGTTTGAACAAATAAAATTGGTAGTACATATCACACTGGGGGGGGGGGGGTGTGTCAAGTATTCACAGATATGTATTTACTTTACGGGTGGTTGTGGCTCCTATTCTCCACGAATACCGGGGGTTGACTGTATGGCTGTATCACGCGGACAATCTCAGAAAAAACTCCTTTGTAGCTCGAAGATGTCGGAGTCCTGGGGCATAAGACTCTGGAGTCATCACAGCTCACGGTCCTCCTGAGTTACTCCCTGTATGAGAGGGATGCACACCACAGCCCCCTGGCGATCTCTCAACCCCTTGAGCATATGACTTTTGATCTGATGACTGAACCCAGGAAAAATAAGGAAAGCACCACAGGACATTAATCCACTACGCACCAGCATCGATAATGCAGCGTCTATTCAATGCGTTGCCAGCTCATCTGAGGAATATATCAGGAGTGAGCGTAGATGTGTTTAAGAATAAGCTCGACAAATATCTAAACTGCATCCCAGACCATCCAAGATTGGAAGATGCAAAATATACCGGAAGATGTACTAGCAACTCTCTGGTTAGACTATTAGGGTGTTGCCTCACCGCTGAGGGTGACCTGGGGCAAGCCCTAACAAGATGTAAGGTCTGTAAGGTAAACGGTAAGGGTTGGGTGCATGAATGGTCCTGGTCCAAAACCCTCTGCCTTTCCAACTCCCAGAAAACCCTGAGGAGGTGGAGGAGACGGGTAAGAGATCCCTAGCACCCTTGACCAGCCAGCCAAAGGCTGAAGTTCCAGCACATGAGTAAGGCCGTGGGTGGTCCTCAACCCACTGTGGTGATAGCCAGACTGGTTGGGGAGAGCAGTCATGGTCACTCAAATATGGACATGGGCTCCCCCAGAGATGTGCCACAGTCTTCTTAGAAGCAGAAGCCTCTACAGTAGAAGAAGACTAGATGGAGACCTTCTCTTGCCTTGCCCAGGTGAGTTGACTGGTAGGGTGGTGTCACCATTCCTGGACCCTTGCAGCACTCTATTTGGAGTATGGGAAGGGCCTGAGTGAATGCCTGTCTGCTCTCTACTCACTTTCTTTTTGTGGGTTGTGCTGGGAGATGGGCCTGGGTCCATAGAGCAGGGACCCTTACTGGCCCAGAAAGGTGATTTCCCAGGACCGGCACTGGTAGGCCAGGGGTCCGTGGAATTCTGGACAGCAGTTGCTTCCATGCAGTTGGCAACAGGAGCTGCAGTACTGGGAGCACTGCTAGCAGGACTTCTTGCAGATGGGTGAGGCAACCCTCTTCTTCTCTGCTTGCTGGCTGTGGGAGCAGTAAGGGAGGTGAAGACAGCACTTGATGAAGACAACAATGAAGACTTCCTTTTCCTCTTTTTTGACTTCTTTTGGTCAAGGCCGGCCTTGGACAGCAAGTGTGGAGGACATCACCAAGCGAAAAAGTGGAAGGCAACACCTGGGGGCACACTGCAGGAGGTAAGTGCGGTGTTACCAGCGCTGTAGATGTGGCCCAGAGGCTGATGGGTACCAAAACTGTGGAAGTCGTCTCAGTCATATTCAAGAGGGAGACCAACCCAGAAACACTTGCCTTCCCCAGAAGGCCTACAGAGGGCTACAACTCTCCAAGCTCCTCAGGCTCCAAAGCACTATGGAGGAGTTATGGAGTTCCATTTGACAACATCTGTGTGTGTGTGTGAGAGAGAGAGAGAGAGAGAGAGAGAGAGAGAGAGAGAGAGGGTAATTGGTGGTTGGATGGTTAACGATTGAATTGGCTGCTGGTGAGTTCTGGGTTGTCTGTTGGTGCAGCTGGAGTTAGCTGTTAGAGTTCTGTGTTTTGGAGGCAGTCTTTAGTCAAAATCTGTGATGATCAGTAGTGTCGGCAGCGGTCTGTGGAAAATGTTGAGGGCATTGAAAGTCATTTGAGTAGTGTGTTATTGGTTTGTTGCTGATTGTTGTTGGGTTGATATTAGTTGTTTACAGTTGTTGTGCCTGTGTTGGATTTGTTGTGCTTGTGAGTTTCTGTTGAGTTGTTATGGTTGAGGGTTGTTTTTGGGGAGCTGTTGTGGTTTCTTGGTGTGGTTGTGAGTTGTTGAGGGTTGTTATTGGTGAGCTGTTGTGATCCCTCGAGGTTGTTAGTGGGTGTGTGTGTGCTGCCTTTATGTGTTTGTTGTTGAGTTGTGGTTGAGTTCCTTGTTGTTTGCTGTGTTGTTGAGTTGTGGTTGAGTTCCTTGTTGTTTGCTGTGTTGTTGAGTTGTGTTGAGTTCTTTGTTTGTTTGCTGGGTTGTTGAGTTGTGGTTCTGTTCCTTGTTTGTTGTTGTGTTGTTGAGTTGTGGTCCTTGGGTGTTGTGTTGTTGGATTGTGGTCCTTGGTTGTTGTGCTGTTGTTGAGTTGTGGGGTTATGGTTTTTGGTTTTGTCCTGTGGTTGTTAGTCTCTCAGCGACCTTGACCAGCGGATAGCACAGCATAGCCCGGAGTATCTGGAGTTGGGTAAGTACAAGTGTTTTGAGAGTTTTTGTTTTTGGGTTTGTGTAGGTCAATTGTCCTGCATGTATTCCTTAGTGTGAAGAGGAAAGTGTGACTGAGGGTGAGTTTGGGAGCTGGATTGATTAGGTTTATGTGGGGGTGGGGGATTTGCCTGCTTGCTTTTAAACTTGTAATCCTGCCACATTATTTTTTGGTACCTGAACAGGAACTGTTGGTGTAGCAGTTGCAGGACGATTGGGGTAGTGAGTTGTGTGATTAGTGGAGAAGTGAGGATGGAAGGGTTGAAGGAGGGGCAGAGGCTGAAGGAGGAGTTACGGTTGGCGAGGGAAGCTAAGGAATGATTGGAAGTGGAGAATGAGAGGTTGAAGGTAGAGTGTGAGGAGCTGAAGAGCGAGTTAGAAGAAATGAGAGGAATGCTAAGGAATGGAAAAGTGGAAATGAAAGAGGAGGTGAAAGGAGCGGAAGAGAGAATGGTTGAGAAAATGGACGAAAAATTTGGGGTAATGATGAATGCAGTGCAAGAGATGATGCAGGAAATGATGAAGGGATTCATGGGAGAGGAAGCTGTAGGAGGTAGGCCTACTGGGTCTTATGACGGGCCAGGAGTGATAAAGAAGGTGAAAGAGTGAGATGAGAGTATGAGTGAGGAAGGTGATTTGATTGTGATAGGTAAGGGAAAGAAGGGGAAGACACAGGATAAGGATAAACCTGAGGACAAGAATAAGAAGGGGGATAAGTAAAAGAAGAAGACTAGGTGAAAGAAGGTTAGTAAGGGTGACGGACAGTATGAGACTAGGACTGAATACATTGGGGAAAGGGCTGAGAGTGATTTAGATAGTGGTGAGTGGAAACAGGTTGGTAGAAAGAAGGGTAAGAAGAGCGTAATCAGGAGTATGGACATGAGTATGGAAGTTGACTCGCTGTATTCGGAAGAGGGAAAGAGAGGTCAGAATGGAAGTAGCGAAAGTGAGAGTGAGAGTGAGCAGGAAGTACGAAAGGCTGTGTATATGAGAGAGCTACCCCGATGTGCACAATACGAGGAATATGGTAGTAGGGACACAGGGGACTTTTTTAAGGATAACAAGAGAGTTTGGGCAAGAGAGTTAGGCAGCTTTTTAACGGGATTTTTGTTGAGTATGGATGGAGTAATGATGAGTGTAGGGAATGTGCCGTATGAGAGTGTGAAAGCCAGGATTGTAGAACAGGCAAAGAGGATAAAGAGTAGCATTAGATATAGGAGAAAGCAAGATTTTGAAGAGGCAAGAATGAATGAATGAATGATTGGAAGTTTTCAGGCATCCTGACAACGAAGGTCATTGACGCTGATATCGTATATTATAAATAAAGAATAAAATATTCATTTAAAACCATAAAAGCAAATATGTCATTATAAAGTTAAATAGCTTTCAGAAGACCTGCTTCTGAAATAAATCTAAAAATGACGCTAGCATTGTACGACACATCATGTCCAAGAATCTTGGCAAGGATGAACATGCCATCCTCACCTCGAGCCTCAAACAGTTATCTATTTCTTTTCGTGCTATAAGTGGGGCATTCAATCAACAAATGCCTCACTATCAAGGGTATCAAACAGTCGTCGCAATATGGTTGGTGCTGGCCAGCTAGCAGAAACTCATGTGTCATCCGAGTGTGACCAATTCGGAGACGGCAAAGAGTAGTCTCCCACTTTCAGGCATCACGTTATACATCCAAGGGGATATAACATTCGTTATTTCTCTCATCTTATTATCAACTAAGCTATCCCAATGCTGTTGCCAATTATTATAAATAAATTTCTTAATTGTAGGTAAAAAATCATTACAGGGAATGGGATACCTTCTTGGTAGCAACTCAGTTACAGCATTCTTTGCCAGTGAATCTGCCTCCTCATTTACACACACACCGGAACCCAACAAAATCGATTTGTTATACCTTTCAGACCAATAATGAAAAGCCACTCTAAAATCTTTAAAACCAAAGGGTTACTAGAATTAAAAACTTCTAAAGCTTGAAGGACACTTCTTGCATCGCTAAAAATGGTAAAATTCCCTTCCTCTTTTAATGCTATTTTCTCAATAGCGGTTAATATGCCATATAGTTCTGCAGTAAATATGGAACTAGAGGAAGTGTGCCTCTACAATAAAAAGAGTTACTATATACTCCAAATCCAACGCCAGCATCAGATTTGGAGCCATCTGTATATATAAAAGTCGATTCCCTATGTTCTTCGACATGTTCATGAAAGAGAGACCTGGCTTCTAATTCAGTCATGTTCTTTTTTATACCAATAAAATATTTACAAAAAGATATCTCTGGTAATTTCCATGGAGGGGTTGGTGATATTCTATATGGAAGAACTTTATTTCTTGCTATATCAAGACTGTTTATTAACTGTTTTACCCGAAAACCATAAGGTTGAGGAAATTTTGGGTGTAGCTCAAAATATCTACGATGCCTTACAAAGTTTGCAGTCTGACAGGCTAAAGAATTAGGAAGTCTTTGCAACCTAAACCAATACCGAAGAATAGAAGACTTTCGGTAAAGGTCGGCTTGGGGTGGCTGAGGAGTATATTTCACACCCATAACTAATTTTTGAAAAAATTAAGGCCTTGTATAATTTTAAAATAGTTTTGTGGTCTGGCCCCCATGATGTATGGGACAATACTTTTAAAAGATTCAGAGCCATCAAGACATTTAACATTTAGTGCCTATAAGTGAGGAACCCATGTCAACCTGCAATCAAATATCAAACCTAAAAATCTAGCTTTACTTACACATGGGATCCGTTGACCTTTGATGTATATATCCGGGTCTGGATGTACTACCCGAATACGACAGAAATGGACAACAGGTTTGCTTGTCGAAAACTTACATCCATTCATATCAGCTCACTGAATAATTTTGTCAATTGAGAGTTGTAGTTTTCTCTCAACCATCGATGATATGGAGAGATCATCTACAAATAACGTTGAGAGAATATCTTGGGGAATGACAGAGGATATCCCATTAATGGCTAGTGCAAATAGGGTTACACTTAGCACACTACCCTGGGGAACGCCTTCTTCCTGACATTTCCTCTCTGATGAGTTTCCTCCACTCTCACTTGGAAAAATCTATGTAAAACAAATGATTGAATGAACAATGGTAACTTTCCTAGTAATCCCAATTCATGAATGGTTTTAAGTATACATCTCTCCATGCAGTATCATATGCCTTCTCAAGGTCAAAAAAGACTGTTACATGGTGCTGTTGGGAAGCAAAGGCTTCACCAATAGAGGATTCCAGTCGTATCAACACATCAGTCATTGAATGCATTTTTCTAAATCCACACTGGATAGGTGATAAAATACCCTTCTTTTCCAGGTACCATATCAGTCTTACATTGACCATCTTTTCCATGATCTTACATAAAGATGTCAATGCAATTGGTCGATAGTTTGAAGCTAAAAACTTATCCTTACCAGGTTTTAAAAAGGCTAAAATAATGACTAGTTCCCAAACACTTGGATAACTATGATCATGCCATATTCTGTTAATAATGCTTAAAATAAATAACTTGGTATTAACAGGTACATGTTTAATCATTGCATATGGAATTCCATCGGGTCCAGGGGCTGTATCATTACACGTAGCAAGTGCGGAATCAAATTCCCTTTCAGAATTGTATGACTCTTCCCTTTCTGTTGCAAAATTTAAAATTTTCTTTTCTTCAATGCTCCTAAACTGGTGACCAGGAGCTTTTTCACACTTGCATGATACATTTGAGAAATGATCAGCCAGGGTATTACTAACCTCAGTTGCTCCAGTCACGTACTGATCATTCACCTTCAACACTGGTGGTGGGTTGGGGGTGAATTTGCCAGCTATCTTTTTTACTTTCCTCCACACAGAAGATGGTGGTGTTCTACTGTTGATGGAGGAAACAAAAGACACCCAAGACTGGCGCCTAGCTTCCTTCATGGCACGACGGAGCTGTGCTCTACATTTCTTGTATATAATTAAACTCTCCTCAGTACGGCGTCTGCGCAATCGAGTTAAAGACCTTCTTGTGGCTCTGTGCAGGGCAGTTAGTTCTGAAGACCACCAGGGGTCTGGTCCTCGTTTGAATAATCCAGTCGTTTTCGGAATTGAATTGACTCCTGCTGTATGAAGGGTTCCATTCAGCATGTCTATGTGTAAGTGTTTACATAATAAAAATATGGAATGTTACTCCATATATATAAAAGACTAAAACTAAGAGGTCAACCAGATTGCTTGCAGGAATGTGATCAGACCAGAGACGATAAAGTATGTAGGCTAAGTTGACATGCCGTCACCTGTGTTCATTCATTTGTTTTGAAACATTAGTCCAAGCTCCCTGCTTGAGACAACTACCGCGACCTATAATTCAAACGGCCTACGTGATCTGTAGTGTGTCTCATTTTGTATGTATGTTCATATGTTCGAGCTACTGTCTGCTCCTTTATGACTTGTAACCGAGATGGTAGTGGAAACAGAATAGAGTTAGCCATCATCATTGGCAGACCTGTACCTCTTTACCTAAGCTTTATCATGTAGAAGAGAACAGAATAGAATTAGCCATCATCATTGGCAGAAGCGATCAAGCTATCATCATTAGAAGACATGTACAATCATACCTGATCTTCACCATGTAACTTCAGGAGAATATATGTATTTTTATACTTCGTGTTTTCGACTAGAACCTCACATCATCACCGAATCATCATGAGTTTAACACATCGTCGTCATAACCAAAGAAGATAATACCGACTTCGTAAGTGATCTACAAACCCCAAGACACTCCAATGAATATGGAAGTGCAATACCAACCGACTTAGCGTAAGATTATCGCAAGTCTAACATTACCTCATAGGGCGCCTTATTATACGAGGCAACAGCCCTAATAATGGTGGCAGCGTCCCAGAAGAACTCTACAACATCTTCCGAAGAAAAACCAGAATAATGAAGTATCATATCAGAAGTCAACGACGACGAAAACAAGAGATTCTTCAAGCAACTTATTATCATCGTTTAGTGAGCAACTTCAGAAAACAACAAGAACTCTTCAACGACGACGAAAGCAAGAGATTCTTCAAGCAACTTAGTATCATCGTTTAGTGAGCGTTTTCAGTAGTGAATAACTTCAAGAAACAAACCCGACGTGTCCTTTTCCTACGGCAACGCAAGCTTCGTCTTTCATTAGAATCAATCAAGAAAACATCGTTAGTGAGCGTTTCCGGCACCTCAAGAAACAAACCGAACGCGTCTGCAGCATTGGATCTTCAAGGGCTCGAATCATCCAAACAACGCGCACGGGGAAAACTGAAGCCAAACCAGGTCATCCGCTAAAAACAGAAGGGGACCAAGGCCGTGTGTCGTTATCGGAACACCGTGACTTCCCACAAAAGCAAGCTAAGTACAATTTTTTATTAATTTGGAGTAACTTTGAGTGTTTCCTTTGCAGGTCGAATTTCGTTATTCCTGTGGCTGAAGTTACGAGACATTCTTAATCTTACTTTTTTACAGAAATTATCTACATCATTGAGATTTCGCTACTGCGAGTTTTTTATCTTTGAGTTTCTGTTTCCAGAAGTTCTACTGAAATATCATAATCATATACTATGTTAATTTTATCATTTTGGGTGATTATTAATCCTTTACGTAACAAATCATATTAAACAGTGAACATGCGTTTACGCAGTGGACGTCTGTATTTATACAGATGCATGGATAGGGTTGTTAGGCACCGTAGTGATTAGAAAACACACAAAAACAAGCGGAACACCCGTACAAATCTAGATAAATTAGAGGTAACACTATTTCGGGTCATGACAATAAATGCTCCTTTGCAAGTCCCGATCGCAGTTTTAGCCTTGAGTTTTTTGAGTTATATAAAATATCGAACCTCAATGACTCAACTTAACTTTAAAAATACGGCTGGATTGCAAGGAATAACATGTCTGTAAAAAACTTTCATTAGGCTAAATGCGCTGACCAGGATCCCTCACTATTTCAAATTTTAGCAAAGAATGAAGTAAACAACAGCAAGTACAAACAGTTAATATTGAATGCAGTAGAGATAACTTGTCTTAATAGTAATCGCTCAACTCCTAATAGTTCGTCATTCATACGTTCGTTGCTTTACACGTAACCAACAACAGAATGCTAAAAACACACAATGCGTTGCCGATGGTAAACAGTAGCCCTAAATATCAGAATCAAACAAAGCAAACTCGGGTACTGTGTCATCTAGTCAAGCGGTCAGGGTCAGTCAGATCTGCCGAGTGTAGCAAGCAAAGCACATACCACATAAGAGGCTTCAGCGGGAAGGGAGAGTGATGTTGGAAAAATTAAAAAGGAATTTTCGTATGAATAACACGACCGTATCAAGTAATCAGAGCAGGTTCTCGTTTTTTTAAAAACATAAGTTATTATAAGTAGTGGTGGATTAAGCCGGACTGTACGCGCTGTAAAAATTAGAATATCTTGTTTTATTCCTTTAGTACACGTAATATCCTGTATTTACGGACTCACCGTCTGTTGTTCGAACTTCCCTAATGAGAAGTCCGGATAAATGAGAGCTTACAGATACCTCTATAGTTATAAAAAACATTGATCTGTATCTAGTGTAATTGTATGATATCCATCTAGGGGTATACAAAATATTATATTACCTCCTGCAAAATAAGGCGTGTTTATCAAAGGAAAATTCTATAAACCTTCAAACATATTAAAATCCGTTTGAACAAAAAGAGACAGTTAATCAAATAATAACTTATATAGAGGAACTATACATTTGTCTCATAAATTGAAACATTGTTCAAATGACCCAACAGAATTCTCCCACAACAGCAGTCGCAGTTTGCACGCAAAATCTTGAGAAGCATGCACCCTCGAATGTCTTAGTGCGTGTAAAAAGACTTTGCTGGGAAATGAAATTTTAATCCTTCCCGACACTGAAATATAACGATTTCCGCGAACAAAGCCCTATACACGGTTGACTCGCAGCAACAAGTTAAATCTAGTGATCCACAAACGTATACATATCGTGGATACGGAACTTATAAATATCGCATTTTTTATTGTTGCTAATTTTTAATCCCGCCCAATCAGTCGTAGATGAATCTCTCTTATACTCTATCTAAAGTAATATCCGTAAAGTCATTCAAGCAGAGGTGATTCAGCAGAAATTTTTTTTTTATCTTTTATCTGAATACCAAGAAGTTTCTCCACTAGCGAGTGATCTCTGGGGAAAAAACGGATGTAATTTAACACAAAATACGGTCTAAGGACAAACATAAAGCTATATACGTACCTTCGTATAGACTCTCAATGAAATTTCAAAATAGAGATTAATGGCGAAGTTGAAAAATGTTAGTAATAAGAGTCATTAGGAAATCAAATAAGCCCATATAATTTTTCCCTCAAACGTTATGCCATGTACCGACGCCATCTTATCTCTGTTAGGTTAAAATAAATTTTTCACCAGCTTGGACTTACTTGAAGGTTTTTACCAGATACCATTACCTAAGTGATTGTACCTCATACACCGTTTTCAGCACACTCAGGGGACATTATCATTTTTTACGTATGCCTCCGGCTTACGTTGCGCCCCAATTACAATATAGTGTTTGGAGACTTTTAGGGGATACCCAGCATGCCTATTGGTTGGTCTTGTAATCTTTTCTAATACCTTAGAAGTACATTCACATAAACTAGAGTTAGTGCTACAGAGACAAAGACAAATAATCTCAGAGTAAAATATGTAAATGTGAGTTTTTAAAAACCGAACATGTTTATCTAGGTTTTATGTGTCTAGTCAAGGTCTTAAAGTAGTCCATGGTAAGGTGTCGGCTATTCATAACTTCCGGTACCTATTAACGTAAAAAGGGGATACAGCACTTTTGCGTTGTAGTGGGTATTACAATCGTATGTAAATATGTAACTCTTCAATCATGACAGCTCCTTTAACAGATCTTACGAAGAAGGGCGTAGATTTATTATGGTCTAAAAA
Organism: Macrobrachium nipponense; assembly: GCF_015104395.2. Classification (NCBI taxonomy): domain Eukaryota; kingdom Metazoa; phylum Arthropoda; class Malacostraca; order Decapoda; family Palaemonidae; genus Macrobrachium; species Macrobrachium nipponense. The sequence goes on along the minus strand of NC_061099.1, from coordinate 51,591,715 downwards.
GCATCAACAGGCGTTCGATATCTTAAAAGCGGAATAATGCAGCTCACCTAACTTAAAAATCCCTGATTTAAATAAGGAATTTTTTTTTTAGTAACAGACGCCTCAGACCAAGGGGTAAGAGGGATACTACTTCAGCAATATGATAAACAGTTTTTTCCTATAGCTTTTTATTCATGTAAACTAAAGCCCTCTGAAAGTAAATATACAATAATAGGCAAGGAAGGGCTAGGTATCTTTAACTCACTAGTACATTTTAAGTTCATAATCTATGGCTATCCTGATAAAGTCCTTACTGAACATGAGTCCTTTACCGAGTTTTTCAAAGGCTTTAATCACAGTCCAAAAGGAACTCGGTGACAAATGATCATTCAGGTCTTTGGAGCCAAGATAAGATATCTACCCGGGAAAACAATTATCATAGCTGACGCATTATCCCGCACCATACTGCAAAGAACCATTAATTGGACTAAAAGATATAGAAACATTCATGCCTATTGTTAAAACTGTATCTAAACAAGAAAATTCCTTAACCCAAGAGATCGCGAGCATTGAATATCTGGGTTGGAGCGCAGAACTGTTACAAACTGAACAAAGCAAGTGTCAACAGCGATAAACAAAACAATAAACACTTCGAACGGAAACAGGGTCAGCGGCTAAGCAAAAACAATAAACACCTCGAGCAGAAACACTAAAGCAAAAGTATATTTAAAGTATGTGTATCAGAATAATGTAATCAAATGTAATATTATATGTAGGTCCGTGACGAGGAAAACCCGAAGAACACAGCAGATGACTAACAACCAGGTAGTAGTAATAATCTCTTTCATACAATCGTCCTAAACTGGTTGCATTCCGTCATCCAGGGTTCCCTATTATGTCACAGAAAGCCAAATCACTATTTTACTGGCCTACAATTCTTACAGATATAAAAAGCACATAACTGATTGTAACACGTGTCATGAAAACAAGGGACACACTAAGACACCTGTCAGTTTAGGGGCCTATCCTGTGCCAAATCAATCCTTGAAAGAATATACGTAGAATTATTAACAGAGTTACGAGTCTGACAGAAGAAATAAACACTTCTTAGCGTTAATAGTTCCCGTTGACACGTTATATAGAATTAATAGCACTAAAAAAAACACCGCAATTGAGTGCGCTAGGAATATTTATGAGTGCTAAATCAGTAAACATGGAATTCAACACATGATAATCTGACTCGGGTGGTGCAAATCAATAATCTCCATAACTCGTTGTGTGAATTCCTTTCCATTAAGAAAACCAATAATATATTTTATCACCCAGAGTCAATCGGTTTTGGTAGAATAACGGATAAATAAAAAAGAGTTACATTCGTGATATTGGATCCAAACTGGATTATAGCGGTTCTCGCGGTTTTAAATACCTTTATCATTCATATCTTGTATCTGTAGAAATGATATCGCAAGTAGCCTTATACGGTACGCCGCTAGAACACTTTTCCACATATTCAAGCCAACCATTAATTTATCAAATATATATATATAAACAAATATATCAATAAATAAATATAAAAAATAAAATAAATATGGATACAAGTGGAGTCAATATAATACAGTCCGTAAGAAGTCGGAAGGGTTACAAATTATAACAAAAAAGGAATCACGATAAAATCAATAAGCAAAAACGTAACCATAGGTTAATTAAATATCCAAATATATATGCGTAAAGATTTGAACTCTAACTTAACACTTTAGTAATGACAAATAAGCTAAAAGTTCAAACACATATAAAAACCTACTGACATATTGTCTGTCCCGGTGATTTATATTTGTAGTAAAAATATAAATAAATAAATAAATAAATAAATAAATAAATAAAATAAAATAAAATAAAAGAGATTTTAAAGTCAGGAAGTCTGGAAGTGAAACTGTATATCTATGCGAATAATCTTAGTATATATAAAATTTGTATGGAAACCCTTTTTTCATTAGTTTGAATAAGGAATGTCTAATTTAACATAATTACATTTATTTACAATCATGCAGATTTCCAACATGAAACTAATATATTGTTCAATTTTGGTACTCTTTTTTTTTCCAGACATTCTTCTCGTGTGGGTCGAGTATTAAAAAAAAAACAAAAACAAAAAATCAATACTAAAGTTGTATTTATTACAGCAAGTAACGTAACTCTTAAGCTGGTGACGACGTCATCAGTCTAGAAGATGCCTGTCGCGTTTGCCGACTCATCATTGTTCTGTTTAACCTCAATAATCTGCTTGTATAGGCTTCATCTGTGTGTGTCGTCTCGTGCTTGCAAAGCAGGTTGCTGGAGAGAGGAATGCTTAGCCCGAACTTCTCATGGGCAAGGCAGACGTTAGGTACAAGTGTCTATCCGTATGCGCAATGCAATTTTAGTTAAGGACTTGCAATCATTTTAAAATTAATGAACAAAATAAGCAAATAGAATTTCTATAACATCAAAATGGATTAATTTTTTCTGAACCTCATAGACAATTAGAGTCAATAATTTAGCTTACGACATTGGTAAACGGACATTTAGATGTATCAAGACATGTATATGAAAAATTTACTTGCAACATTAGCTTATGACAATTCAAGTAAATCACATTCATGGGAAAATGTCACATTTTCTTGAAAAAAACCCAAAGTTTATATAGAAATTAGTTACATAGTGGGTTCTTTCGTTGCATCTCTAGCCTATTAATAAAGTTTTTAAAATTAACCTCAGAGGATGCGCGCGAGAAAATTGAATATGAAACTTTTGTTAGGGGCACATAGGATCAGATTTTATCACAACTTAATTTCAGTTAGCATAGAGAAATACAGAATCATGATTAATATTCTCTTTGACTCTTATGTTGCCTGGCAATCTTACAAATAGCTCCGTTTTCCACTTCTTTGTCTAGTAACTTACTACCAGTAATATCGAATTTTCTTTGGGATTCGTATTGATATCTGTTTATTTTTTATAATTATGGATATTTTTACAAGTCATCATAGACCTGGATAGGTTCACTCATTGTTAATGCCATGGATAAAAAAGTTTGTACAGCTGACTCTTTTGAATTCCACAAATATCAGAGAATTCATATGGGTTAAGTCTGGTTCTAAATGGCTTTCTCCCCCCTGTATTTGGATGTCGTCTGAATTTACTTTGCCCTTGTGACAAGTATAATTTCACTTGCAGGCTGATTAATGGAACCTGGTTACAGTATCCTGCAGTACGAGAGTTTCACATCGCAACTTCAAAAAATCGTACGTTGCTGCGGATGACGGCAGTCGAGTAACAACCGCCTACAATGTGAAAGGAATAAGCACCATCATGGACTTCTTCGACCGACACCGTATCCCGTCGTTAATCTCGTTTTAATGCGGAACGCTCCGGCGGCTGTTGGATATCGACTACAAAAGGGACATACTTCTGACAATTACGACCAGAAGGATATTCAACTCTACTTTGCTGGCGAAGGACTCGTGCTGGGGGTGATTTTATTCATCGCGAATGTAATCGTGTGGCTTAGGATGCAGAGAACAAGTATGAGGAGGCCGAAATAGAACGTTGGACCCCGCCAGGCAATTTTCCCCTTGTTTTAACCATTTGAAATTGGCCATTTCATTTGGCTATAGGTGGTTGTCTGGAACTGTGTAATGGACGAAAAGTTGTTCGAACGCTAGTTAAATGTGTAGTAGTATAACCTCGGTCATGTATCCTATATATATAAAGTATCATGTATCCTATATATAAATGATCATAAATAACAGAATCGAAATATATTTTTGCGTGTACGTACTAGGAATCTATATATAAATGATAATAAGGAACAGAGTCGAACTATATCTTTGCGTGTACGCAATAGGAATCTATTTAAAGTGCACATATATTAATCATAATTATATGAATCCATATGCATATGTATAAATTAATCAGGTAGCCTATAATCAATCTGTTACCTTTTATCTTACCAATAACTGCAGATATATAACAGTTAGCATAAAAATCAACGAATCAATCAGCATGAACATTAATAATTTTTATCAATTCATATATGAAATTTTTATCAGTTACAATATGATTTTTATCATGTTAATTTTTATTCTATGCGTTTATCAGAGTACATTAGTATTTTCTGTAGCATATGTATCTTAATGAGATGAAGTGAAAAACTGTATCAGTATATATCACGTGATCACTATTATTTACCAATATCATTATGTTTTATATTTTATTACTTGAATCTGTATTTGTGTACACCATGAATTTTTTTTTACTTATAAGTATTTTCTATATATATATTCACATAGTGTCTGTATTCACACCCTTCCATAAGTCAAACACATGCAAGTCAAGCTTGAGTAATTATTCAATGGGGTTTTGTTTTGGTAGCTGACCGAGCTTTTATGTAAGTGTTTACATAATAAAAATATGGAATGTTACTCCATATATATAAAAGACTAAAACTAAGAGGTCAACCAGATTGCTTGCAGGAATGTGATCAGACCAGAGACGATAAAGTATGTAGGCTAAGTTGACATGCCGTCACCTGTGTTCATTCATTTGTTTTGAAACATTAGTCCAAGCTCCCTGCTTGAGACAACTACCGCGACCTATAATTCAAACGGCCTACGTGATCTGTAGTGTGTCTCATTTTGTATGTATGTTCATATGTTCGAGCTACTGTCTGCTCCTTTATGACTTGTAACCGAGATGGTAGTGGAAACAGAATAGAGTTAGCCATCATCATTGGCAGACCTGTACCTCTTTACCTAAGCTTTATCATGTAGAAGAGAACAGAATAGAATTAGCCATCATCATTGGCAGAAGCGATCAAGCTATCGTCATTAGAAGACATGTACATTCATACCTGATCTTCACCATGTAACTTCAGAAGAATATATGTATTTTTATACTTCGTGTTTTCGACTAGAACCTCACATCATCACCGAATCATCATGAGTTTAACATCGTCGTCATAACCAAAGAAGATAATACCGACTTCGTAAGTGATCTACAAACCCCAAGACACTCCAATGAATATGGAAGTGCAATACCAACCGACTTAGCGTAAGATTATCGCAAGTCTAACATTACATCATAGGGCGCCTTATTATACGAGGCAACAGCCCTAATATATGGCATCACCAATATTTTCAAATTGTTCTGCATTCCCTTCAATTTCGCTTAGCTCACGAAATCTAACCCAGTCCGCCTTGTCAAGATTCCATCGTGGCGATCTCTGCAAAGGTAGACCATTGTTGGTGTTAATAATGATTGGTGCATGATCACTAGTATGCCAATCATCTAATGTCCTCCAATCAAAATCGAGAAGGCAATTAGAGCTTGTGATTGATAGGTCAATACACGACAAGGTACCTGTCTGGACATGAAAGTGGGTGGGCTCTCCTGTATTAAGGAGTCCTTGAGACTTCCGCCATGGCTCCCTGCTTGTTGATTATATGGTGTTCTATAGCTAACATACTCTCGAGGACAAGGAGTATTAGCATTTAGCTTGCTCTACTGTAGACATACAATTATGGGGGAATGTTTGTTTGTATGGTATTTTAACGTTGCATGGAACCAGTGGTTAATCAGCGGACCAATGGCTTTACGTGACTTCCGAATCACGTCGAGAGTGAACTTCTATCACCAGAAATACACATCTCACACTCCTCAATGGAATGGCCGAGAATCGAACCCGCGACCACCGAGGTGAGAAGCAAACAGCAAACCAACCACGCCACTGAGGCGCTCTTATGGGGGAATGCTCATGAATTAGGAGCTTAAGTTCTTCATATTTGGCCCTTAAACCCTGACAATTCCATTGCAAAATGGAGGAGAATACTATGGATTATTACTGGAAGACATCTTGGATGAGGTCTCCCCATTGGCAATTTTAATCTAACATTATTTCCTGTAAGTTTCTTTAGAGATGGTCTTGATATATTGGGTTTTATGTTTGCCTTTTTCTTTGTGTCCTTTTGATCTATTTGTTGAGGCGGATGGTGGACCTCAACTTGAATTTCTGATTTATTCAAGTTATCTTCTGGTTTATTAGAAACATCAACAGATAAAACATAAAATTTATTTGACGTCATAGATTTTTTAATGTTTCTTATGGAAGGGGGTGAGAGAGATGGAGGTCTCTCTCTTTTTCGATTAATAGGTGGTGGGCTTCTAGGTTTTTGCACCTTCCCCACTACTACAGGTATGTTGGTTTTAAGTGGAACCTCCATCAAATCAGGCAAGGACATGGCATGAGAGAGGTTTGTACTACTTATTGTAATGGGGGACGAAGGTTGTACGGAGATGGGCAATGCCCCACTGTTAGTACACTGTGGCAAAGCCTCGGAAGGCAACAGGCTTACCTCATCATGCAGCATTTTAACATTAGATGGTATATTTCTTTTTCTAGAACTATTGGCAGTGCTAGGTGTGCTTGATTTTAATGCCTTTGCATAGCTATTTGATTTATTTAATAGTCTTTTGGCATATCCCACACTTATATGTTCTAAATTGGATTTGTTAAGGGCAGCTTCTTCCAACTTATACAGCTCGCAGCTCCTGTCAGTGGATTTATGATTTGAGTTGCAATTTAAACACCTGGCCTCAAGTGCACATTCTCCATGGTAAGATTTGGAGCAAATACCACACATTTTTTCATTTTTGCAACTTTTGACGGGTGTCCAAATTTAAAACAATTAAAACATTGCAGTGGCTTCTGCTTGAATGGACGAACTTTAATCATTTCATTTTCAATAATAATATGGGAAGGTACATCAGCATCCTGGAAAGTAAGGATAATCATTGATGTACCTGGGACTTTGTGTATACTTTCCATACATTAAATGGACACATGGCCAGTATCTCCTCTGTAAATTCAGACAGATCTTTGTTAAAGACTACTCCCCTTCCGTAGCTAAAATTTATGTGGGGTTTGACATCTAACTTAATATCATCATCACTTGTTTTAAGGTTGGATAGTATTACAGATTGTGTGCATGATTTGGCATGGATAAGGTAACTATTTTTTCCAAAACGAGATATATCTCCCGGTGCAATAGTACCTACTTTTTTCTGAATTAATTTGCATATTTTGAAATAGTTCCCTGTAACCCCCTGAGATTCAGCTACAAGCCACGTTGGTGGTTTTGGCTTCCTCTGGGAAGGCATAACTAAATCAGCATCTTTTTCAAACCAGTCCGCAGGTCTATAAACATCCAAATCCTTTGGTACCTTATCGCAAAGAGCAGCCATTATATTCAAGTTATTAATTTCTATATTATTATTACATATTGCCCCCCTCATTTTGGGACCACCTTGACGTGGTGAGGGGGCTCTCGAACCTCAGGAATCTCTTCCCAGGTTCGAACCCAAGAGTCCCATATGACATTATATATTTTCGAGTAAACTTATGTGGACCTTTCCATTTTTTGCCAAAATTTTTGAAAGCAAATAAATGAGAAAACATATCATGGCTTAACGTGGAGTTAAATCCGAAGCTAAATAGTGAGAACTGTGGTAGATCCATCATCTACCCGACAATGTTCGGACCTGTTTTTTCAGGCGGAACTATTCTGTGGAGCTGGACCACGGATTCCAGGGGGGGTGGGCCTGGTTCTAGGAATAGAACTCTCGGCATTCTATCCAGTTTGCCCATAATGTGATTAGGATGGGGATAATTGTATTAACATAATACTCTTAGTCCTAGCAAGCGGGTTCTGCTTACACTTGGGCCATACTAATCATGTTATGCCATCCCCTTTTGGGGTAGGGTAGGGATGCGGACATTTGGAGGTCCTTTCTCACTTGTGCCTTTGGGCAGAAAATTTAACTTCGCGAAGGGCCAATGATATCTTTTCAAGAATTTTTTTTTTTTTTTTTTTTTTTTTTTTTTGTGTGTGTAAAAACTCAAAATTTATGAACTGTGAAATAAATGATTTGAGTACCCTGGGCCCATGATGAAAAACTACGGCACAGTTGATGACCACTGGCACGTCACTCCCGAATTTCCTAGGTACTGCCACAAGTAGTGAAAGTACTATAAAAGATACAAAGGAAACACCCTGTTTTCCAAGTAAAGCAGCAGAGCAGCCGAAAACCAAATAGAGTGCATAAATACAAAAGAAACAAACAAAAATAAATTGGTAAACTCCAATATCGTAACAATGGAACCATATATGATGAACAATAATTCTGAATTAGAGACAAATAATCCTCTCAGCAATACAGAAAAATATAAAAATCATAACAGACAAGCAACATACATAAAACAAGGACCAAAAAGAAAGAACAAAAATTACCGACTTAATCCCACATTGGTACATTTTGATGACCTCTTTGGACCAGATAATTGGTCAAGATTTCTAGTCCTCAAAGCTGACAACAAAATCTCAGCAGCGATGCTAGAAAACAAATTACTTAACATATATCCAACACAAGACATGGAATGCAGACACATCAAGGACAATGAATGGCTTATCCAAGTAACCAATAAAAAGCAGTCCACTGCCTTTTTAAGTATAACAGAAATAATATATAAAGGTAATAATTACAAGCCATGAAACATGAATTATGTACAGGTACAGTCATCCTACCCAATAGCGAGCAGGAGCTTCCTTCAAAACAACTATTGCTAGACTCCCTAAAATTGAGATATAACAATATCCACGATTTAGAAATATACTCTATTTCAAGTAGGAAAGATAAAAGTAAAAATATCAACATTGCCAAAATAAAATTTACAGGCCAAGACTTACCATTTAAAATAAAAATTCTTGGACAAAATAGAGAAGTTCGTCCTTTTGTTCCTAAACCATTACAATGTACACAGTGCTCAAGGTTATGGACATATAAACAAAATATGCCGTAATAAAGCTATGTGCAGTCTGTGCATCAGATGACCTAACACTAATTGGAACTGTAACAATTCAAAATGTAATAATTGGGACTAGCCATCACGGCAAAATCTAAGGAGTGTTCATTTTACCAATATAACACAGAACTTCAGTTGTTAATAAATAGGACAGGAATGTCAGTCATGGAAGCCAGACTTGAGCTAAAAGTAAGAGGCGTTAACAATCCATCCAAAACCCCCACCTTTTCAAATGTGACTAAAAATCAAGACATCAAACAGCACAATGACAAACAAGATAGTATAAACATGGAAACTGGATTTCATACCAATAATATTGAAAACCCAAAATAAAAGTGATATTACAACAACCAATACCACCACCAACATAGATGATTCAGTTATCCATGGAAAAGAACTTCCATAGAAGAAGAATTAAATAATGATGATAATCGAACTGGCAAAAAGAAAAGAATTCTAGAAAGAACCCCACCTAAGGGAAAAAAAAGTAAATATTGAAAATTACAATCAATCCGAGAGACTCCAACTACACCATGGAGAACATTTTAAAAAAGATATTAAACTAACCTCATCACAATGGAAATACACAATTACCCTCAATCTCAATCAAACAGCCAACATCTGGACAGTAAAGATCACTCTTTACAATTTCCATCAAATAATACTAATGAAAATCATACCATTAAACCAAGCCAAAATATAACTATCACCCCCCAACCATCCACAAGACCGAAATATCCCATTAACAACAACAAACAAATAACCCCTCAAACCAACAGTCCTTATCACTACAGAAAAGGAACAATAGAATAACAAAAACATATTTCTAAAGCTAGACCAAAAACTTCTGAACCAATAATTAACATTACCAAACATGCTTCATTCTTGTGGTTGTAATGAATGCTTTGTAAGTACATATAACCAACTAACTACCAAGACAGAGGACACAGTACGAAATTGTATTGACAATTTTACCAAATTAAGGAGGTGCCCTTTAACACACCAACATGAGAACGAATTATGTTCTGAATCCTTAAAATACAAAAAAGGAAAAAGGTTAATAAAAAATAAAAAATAGACTTATTAATATTCAACTATGAAAAACAAACAACTGCAGAATCTAATAACCAACATACAATACAACGATTAAAAAACCACAAATAAATTCAAATGCATATAAACTACGAGATAAAGTAAAATCAGCAATCAATTTACAGAATTTAACACCAATTCCTCCCAATAATGGAATATAAAATCATTCAATGGAATATAAATGGTCTCTTAACCCGACTGCGTCTGGGTGAATTACAAAGAATCATACGAGACCACAACTCCCAATGTGCATATGTCTACAACATATAGGAAGTAACCCTACAAATATCCAACACTATAAAAATTGCCTGTTATTCACCAACTGACGGTGGAAAATTAGGCACAGCCATATACGTTCATAATCAGCATTACATATGAACCTGTTGACATACCATCTATGCCATATCAAATAACATCAATTAAACTGTATATGCCTGATAAAAGTAAATTAACTATTTGTAATTTATATAACCAACCAAATTTCAATGCAAATTTCAGTGATTTTTCTGAACTATTAGCAAAAGTATAAACAGGACCACTACCTTATAGTAGGAGATTTTAATGCACATAATCCATTATGGGATATTAATAACCCCACTGACACATCCGGAATCAACATAGAGAATACTATAATGAAACACAATCTGTATTGTCTCAATGAAAGCGAAGTTCCAACATATTTTTCAAATACACACCTAACCTTTTCTTCAATGACATTCATTATGTTCAAATGATGTAGCGGAGAAATTTGAATGGAACGTCCTAGACGATTCATACACAAATGACCATTTCCCAATCATTCTGAACTACTTAAGTAATGTCAAAATATTGCCACCTACAAGATATAATATCCAAAAAGCTAACTGGGATAATATTTCCTATACACACGAAACATACCACCATTCCCACATAATGAAGATCACAATACTACATGTGAATCCTTCTCAACTTCATAATAAATGCTGCAGATAAAAGTATTCCAAAAACCAAAACACATTCCACAAAATCCCTGTCCCATGGTGGAATCCAACATTAACAACATTAAGTAAAATAAAACATATATTGAGTCGCAATCTAAACAGACTCAAAACTCGCCTTAAATCACTCAACAAAATGCCCATAGTATAAACATATTAAACAATAGCTATAACAAACATAACAATTAACCACATTAAACCACTATATAACAAATATACAGCCAAATTTAGAAAAACGGTAATAGCTGAAAAAATCGCATCATGGAAGGAATATGTCTCAAACATATCTTCAAACACATCCACAAGGGATGTGTGGCAAAAGATAAGGAAAATCAATGGAAAACATATAAGACCTCCAAGAAGTTGCAATACATTTAAATGGAAAAATATACCATGATACTTATGAAAATATCAAACATAATTGGGAAACATTTTTTGAAAACATCAGTGCTTACCTCCAGCCTAGATACACTTTTCAAAGTATCAGAAAACAAAAAGAAAATATAATACTCAATTTTGAAACTCTTGAAGACCTGAATATAACTATGTTTTTAACATGGATGAACTAGATAATGCCATCAACTCTTGTCATCCCTCGCACCAGGATATGATAAAATATCATTTGAAATGATAGAAAAATTAGCTCCTATAGCAAATCATATTTATTAAAATTTACAATAGTATCTGGCTAAAACGTGTCTTTCCTGATAAATGGAAACATGCCATAATTATTCCAATAAACAAACCAGGAAAGGATGCAAGTAATCCATCCAATTATAGACCGATATCTCTAACAAGTTGCCTATGCAAAATCTTAGAAAAAATGGTTAATGCACGATTAACGTATGTAATAACAAAGAATCCATTTTAACACCAACACAATCTGGTTCAATAGCTGGCAGATCAACCCTAGATCCCTTAACACATTTAGAGATCATATCAAAAAGGCTTTGAACAAAAGAAATTAACAGTACTATATTTTTTGATATAGAAAAAGCATACGAATACAACATGGAAACATAACATCATGCAAAAACTCCACTCCAAGGGACTAAGAGGCCACTTACCAATATTTATTAAGAACTTCTTAACAACAGAACTTTTCAAGTAAGAGTAGAAAATTCCTACTCAGTAAACCTATAAACTGGAAGAAGGAATCCCTCAGGTAGTGTCTTGAGCTGTACATTGTTTGCTTTAGCAATCAATGACATTACTATAAATTTACCAAGTGGTGAAAAAAACAGTTTATATGTTGATGACTTTGTCATTTACTATACGAGTAGTAATCTGAGACATGCTCAGAGAGTTCTCAGTACTGCCATTTCAAATATATGTAGTTGGGCAAATTCAGTTGGATTTAAATTTTCAAAACTGATAAAATAAACAAAAGCAATCGTCTCTACAAAGGACAAAAGGTGGATGAAGAACCAAACAATCAAACTGCATCTTTATAGTACTGAAATACAATTTTGTACAAAAATCAAGTATCTAGGAGTAAATATTGATCAACATTTAAATTGGAAAGAGCACATCAAATACATTAAAGCCAAGGGCATCAAAGCCCTTGCCATATTAAAAAATTTATCACACACTAATTGGGGAGCAAAGCGAGACATTTTATTAATGATATATAAGGCAACAGTCTTATCCATAATAGATTACTGCTGTCCAATATATTCAATCCGCCTCAGAATCTGCATTAAAATCTCTCGATGCAGTGCACCATGAAGGCGTGCGATTGTGCACAGGAGCTTTCCGATCGTCCCCAACAAACTCACTTTTGGTGGAGGCAGGTGTTTTGCCCTTAAAACATCACCGTAATTTAATAACAATACAAGAGGCTTCTTCAATGCAAGCAGGATCGTCTCCTGCAACTTACTGCTTCCAAAACTGTAATCAAGTAACAGCAGTTAATAGTACTAGCTCTTTCCTCAAAAGAGCTAGATACATAATGAACATACATAATATGAATCCAATTTTTCACCCACCAATGGAATTGCCACCACCATGGATTTTAAATAGAGTAAAGATATGTACCTCCCTGTCTTACCTACTCAAAAAACAAATGACAAGTACGGAAATGTACCGCCAACATGCTTTGGAGCACATTAGAAGAAAAGGCGACAAATTTATGATATATACAGACGGCTCCAAAAATAATGTTGGAGTAGGAGCATCTGCATATTCGAAAAATATGTTAAGAAAAAAGCCTACCTTCAATATCATCAGTATTTACTGCTGAAGTCACAGCCATACAGATGGCTCTAGATATGATATCTGAGGCAAAAGCAAGTGTCTCTGTTATTTTCAGTGACTCACGTAGCGCTATAGATGCAATAAGACAGTATAAACCAGAACCAAATAGTACAGGGAAATTCAAATAAAAATTCATCAACTCCCCCAATCAGGAATATCAATGGAAATATGTTGGATCCCAGCACACGTGGGAATAAAAGGAAATGAATATGCAGACTCTGCTGCCAAATTAGCCTGCACTGTCCCTCCAACAATTTCATATGCCCCAGTGTCAGACTGGGTAAAATCAGTTAAAACATTAATTTACCAGGATTGGAAAGAAGAATGGGCCTCTGTGCCAACAACAAATAAACTTAAAAATATAAAAACTGAAGTCTATGCATGGAGGACATCCTCACAGGAGGAAAGAGCAAAAGAGGTGATCTAGCAAGGCTACGTATAGGACACAAGATTCTCACATGGTCACTTGATGTCAACACCACATGCTGACCCAGTGAAATGTAACAGATGTCAAACACCCATGACAGTACAGCATTTGCTTGTTGAGTGCCCAAATGGACCCAGCAAAGATCTATTTATCTGCGAGTTCGGAAATGAAAAATATTCTTGCGGAAAGCAGGGATTTTTCAATTATAAAATCATAAATTTTTGTTTTAAATAAGACGGGTCTCAAATAAAGTCTAATTTTTTTTTTCTCTCAGATTGATCCTGAGAACCAGCCCGAGAAGAGTCCTACTTGAGACTCGAGGTCTGGAAAACTAACACCTATTAATAATAATAATAATTACATATTGCATTAAATGCTTCGTCATGACTATTGTAAGATATCCATGACTCCCATTTTGTATCTTCAAGTTTCATGCTTATTTCTTTTATACATCCATAACACTCAAATTCTTTATATATATTATCATAATTTGTTTCTACTGGAATTTGGGTAACATGAAGGATACGAAGTTTCCTTGCGTTACCCAAATTACTCAAATTTGGAATATCAGTAGAATGGTCCTTCTTAGTTCCGAGGTCATCAACAGAGTTTTCCCTAATTAAATTAGCGGAGGTCGTCAACAGTGTCTGGGGTTCGCCATTCGATCCAGGGGTATAAGAAACATTAATTTCAGTCATTAAATAAATTTGGGGGAAAGAAAAAAAATGAGACTGTTTGACATCCCAAAAGAGAATCCATTATCCTTTCATGAAATTAATTTCCCCACCAATGACACCTGCGAGAGCTGCTTCCCAAATGTCCACTCCCTACCCTACCACAAAGGGATGGTGCCACTGTGGTATGATCACAAGCTGAAAAGCAAGCTGGCAAAATCCGCCCCCCCCCCCCCCCCCCCCACATAACCTATCACTCTAGCTGCCAAATCCACCCCAGTCACACTTTCCTCTACACACTACAGCATACACACAGGACAATTGACCTATAGCTACACAAAACAAAAAAACACAAAAGACAAAAAACTCTCAAAACACATGTACTTACCAATAAATCCAGTTACTCCGGGCTATCCTGTGCTGTCCACTGGTTAAGGTCACTGGGACACCAACAACAACAACACCAACAACAACAACCAAGAACCACGACACCACAACCCAACACAACAACACCAAGGACTACAACCCAACAACAACACAACCAAGGACAACAACAACGCAACAACAATCAAAGAACACAACCACAACTCAACAACACAGCAACCAACCAAGGAACATAACCACAACCTAGCAACACAACAACCAACCGAGGAACACAGCCTCACATATAACAACAAAAGACCACTGCAAAAACAACACAAAAAATCACAGCAGCACAGGCACAACAACTCTAAGCAAACAACACTAACCTAACAACAACCAAATAACAAATCAATAACACACAAAACTCAACTAACTCCCAGTGCCTTCAAAGAACTGCTTCCCACACTACTAACTGTCACCAGCTCTCACCAAAGACTGACTGAAAAACCACTAAAAACACAGAACTCTAACAATCAACAGCACCAGCAGACAGCCCAGAACCTACCAACAACCAATTCAGTCATTAACTATCCATACAGCAATTACACCCTCTCTCTCTCTCTCTCTCTCTCTCACACACACACACACAGAGACGTTGTCAAATGGAACTCCATAACTCCTCCATATTTCCTCCCCTGTTACATTTGACAACGTCTCCTTTCACTCACAACACCCACACTAAATAGCCTCCCGCAACACCCACGGATGCTCAGATGCAGGTCCCCTGGATCTTGTTTGAGGGCCTTCATACACACTCTCAGTTACACTGCCATCAACTTCTCCCAGATCACTTCCAGTCAGACTATCATTACTATCTCCCTCACTACCATCCCCCCAAATCCCATTCACTATCTCATCTACCCCTTCTAACTCTTGTCCGAACATCTCTCGTAACTCTGCCACCAAATCACTTACCTTATTTACACTCCTGCCAAACTCCCGAAGAGACTCATTCATACTGCCAACTACATCCTTACTACCTGATTCCCTTCCCGGTGAAACTTCACTAAACCCTGTCAATTCAAACCCACACACGCTATATGTATCATTCCTCCCCACAAGGTCATCTGTATTACATGCCTTATCCACCATTTTTACGCTACTAACCCCTCTATCACGTAGCTCACGTTTCTCCCTTTCATTCCCTTTCCTTACCTTCTTCCGCTTTCTTCCATACTCAACCAACACTAACTGCTGATCTTCCAGACCCATTTGCTCACTGACACTCGGCGAACATACTGTCGCATACTAGAGGACCCACCCAACTGAATCCCCTTTTCACTTAGTTTCCTGAATTCCCAGCCTGACTCCTCCTCTTTCGCCTACACACACTCGCCACGTGACCTTCCATTCCACATTCAACACACTTCGCACGTTGTTCTTTACACATCCTAGCATAATGGCCATTCGTCCCACAGTTGCCGCAAACTATGTTCATACGGGTACCCCGACATCCACTAGCGATGTGCCCTGCCTGTCCACACCTATAACATTTAATATCCCTATCTTTCTTACACTCACTCACCAAATGCCCTCTTTGCCAACACCCGAAGCACGCTCCTAACGCCCATCGACATTCATTCTTCCTGTGTCCTGGCTTACCACATCTATAACACTGCTGCTGCTCTTGCTCACAACTAACTGACCCTACTCTTCCAACACTCGTACTCCTATCTCTTTTTGGGCTCACTACACTCACGTTACTTGCCCTAATGCTCCTATCTACCACTCGCTTCGCTATTCACCTCGGCCCTTCCAAAACTGCTTCCCTATAATTTCTAAACTCTGGTACAACCTCAGCCAATTCAGTCCTAACACTAACACTTCTACTCTCTTTCATACACCTATCTAACTCGTAATCCTCTACTATTTCTAAAATGTCGTTCCATGTTAACCTTTCATTTGTCCATCGCATTTTCTCCTTACGTTTCAGATTTATAAACTCAAATACACTCTCTGGTACAGTCGCCAACAACTTTTGCACTAACTCCTTACACTCATTTATCCCTTTGTCCCCAAACTTTTTCCTGGCTAATGTTTTTAACCTACAGACATACATCGACAACGACTCACCAACATTCATTCTTGCCTCTTCAAAATCTTGCTTTCTCCTATATCTAACGGTACTCTTTATCCTCTTTGCCTTTTCTACAATCCTAGCTTTTACACTCTCATACGGCACATTTCCTACACTCATCATCACTCCATACACACTCAACAAAAATCCCGTCAAAAAGCTACCTAACTCTCTTGCCCAGACTCTCTTGTTATCCCCATACTTTGCCTCACAATACCTCTCATATTCTTTAAAAAAAGCCCCCTATGTCCATACTACCATATTCCTCATATTGTGCACATCGGGGTACCTCTCTCATATACACAGCCTTTCGTACCTCTTGCTCACTCTCACTCTCACTTTCGCTACTTCCATTCTGTCCCCTCTTTCCCTCTTCCGAATACAGCGAATCCACTTCCATACTCACGTCCATACCCCTGACTACGCTCTTCTTACCCTTCTTTCTACCTACCTGTTTCCACTCACCGCTATCTGAATCACTCTCAACCCTTTCCCCAATGTATTCTGTCCTAGTCTCATCCTGTCCATCACCCTTACTAACCTTCTTTCCCTTAGTCTTTTTCTTTTCCTCAGCCACTTTCTTATTCTTTTCCTCAGGTTTATCCTTATCCTGTGTCTTCCCCTTCTTTCCCTTACCTATCACAACCAAATCACCTTCGTCACTTGTACTCTCATCCACTCGCTCTTTAGTTTCCTTTACCACTCCTGGCCCGTCACAAGAACCAGTAGGCCTCCCTCCTACAGTTCCCTCTCCCATGAATCCCTTCATCATTTCCTGCATCATCTCTTGCACTGCATTCATCATTACCCCCAATTTTTCATCCATTTTCTCAACCATTCTCTCTTCCGCGCCTTTCACCTCTTCTTTCCTTTCCACTTTTGCATTCCTTAGCATTCCTCTCATTTCCTCTAACTCCCTCTTCTGCTCCTCACACTCTACCCTCAACCTCTCATTCTCCACTTCCAACATTCCCTTAGCTTCCCTCGCCAACCTTAGCTCCTCCTTCAGCTCTCTATCTCCTTCAACCCATTCTATCCTCACTTCTCACCAATCCACAACTAAACACTACCCCAATTGCCCTGCAGCTGCAGCACCAACAGTCCTTGTTCGGGCGCCAAAAAATAATGTGGCGGGATCACAAAACTGCAAAATCCCCCCCCCCCCACATTAACCTAATCACACTAGCTGCCAAATCCACCCCAGTCACACTTTCCTCTACACACTAAAGCATACACGCAGGACAATTGACCTATAGCTACACAAAACAAAAAAACACAAAACACAAAAGACAAAAAACTCTCAAAACACATGTACTTACCAATAAATCCAGTTACTCCGGGCTATCCTGTGCTGTCCACTGGTTAAGGTCACTGGGACACCAACAACAAAACCAAGAACCACGACACCACAACTCAACACAACAACACCAAGGACTACAACCCAACAACACAACCAAGGACAACAACAACTCAACAACAATCAAGGAACACAACCACAACTCAACAACACAGCAACCAACCAAGGAACATAACCACAACCTAGCAACACAACAACCAACCGAGGAACACAACCTCACATATAACAACAAAAGACCACTGCACAAACAACACAAAAAATCACAGCAGCACAGGCACAACAACTCTAAGCAAACAACACCTAACAACAACCAAATAACAAATCAATAACACACAAAACTCAACTAACTCCCAGTGCCTTCAAAGAACTGCTTCCCACACTACTAACTGTCATGAGCTCTCACCAAAGACTAACTGAAAAACCACTAAAAACACAGAACTCTAAAAATCAACAGCACCAGCAGACAGCCCAGAACCTACCAACAACCAATTCAGTCATTAACTATCCATACAGCAATTACACTCTCTCTCTCTCTCTCTCACACACACAGATGTTGTCAAATGGAACTCCATAACTCCTCCACACCACTATGATTAGAGTGGCTCAAGTGTATGCCAAACCCACTTGATGGGACTGAGAGCATTACAAGAATACAATCATCCCCACTTTAATCATAGTGGCAGGCAAACTGGACAGAATGCCGAGAGTCCCATCTCTATGAAACCGGCCAACCCCTGGAATACGAAGACCAAGTTTTTGTTCGAGAATAATCCTGTGTGCCGGTATGGAAATACTGACACTCCTAGGTGTCCAAACATTATCGGGTAGTTGGCAAGACCACCACAGCTCCCACAATAGATTTTGAAAAAAATTCCAATCCCGGATACGAAGTCCCCTAAAAAACATCTGGATAGTGATATGGGTAAGAGAGTTTTGACAGCAAGGTTAGAGACAGTTGATAAATATCAAGGAGAATGAAACAATTATAAGTAATAGAAATAGGATGAGAGAAATTTAGAGTCAAACTGAGGAAAAAATTCCCCAGTTCGAGAGCCCTCTTGCCCATAACCAGGCTTCAGCACAGGAATGATATGCCGTGCGGAAGCCCAATGACTTCATCAAGGCATTCTCTCGTTAAGAGGGGAGGCAAGAATGAATGTTGGTGAGTCGTTGTCAAAGTATGTCTGTAGGTTAGAAACATCAGCCAGGAAAAAGTTTGGGGATGAAGGGATAAATATGTGTAAGGAGTTAGTGCGGAAGTTGTTGGCGACTGTACCAGAGTGTATATGAGTTTATAAATCTGAAACATAAGGAGAAAATGCGATGGATGAATGAAAGGTTGACGTGGAACGACATTTTAGAAATATTAGACAATTAGGAGTTAGATAGGTGTATGAAAGAGAGTAGGAGTGTTAGTGTTAGGACTGAAGTAGCTGAGGTTGTACCAGAGTTTAAAAGCTATAGGGAAGCAGTCTTGGAAGGGCCGAGGCGAATGGCAGAGCGAGTGGTAGATAGGAGTGTTAGGGCAAGTAATGTGAGTGTAGTTAGCCATAAAAGAGATAGGAGTGCGAGTGTTGGAAGAGTAGGGTCAGCTAGTTGTGAGCGAGAGCAGCAGTGTTATAGATGTGGTAATCCAAGACATACGAAGAATGAATGTCGGTGGGAGTTAGGAGTGTGCTTCAGGCGTGGGCAAACAGGGGATTTAGTGAGCGAGTGTAAGAAAGATAGGGATATAAAATGTTATAGGTGTGGACAGGCAGGGCACATAGCTAGTGGATGTCGGGGTACCCGTATGAACGTGGTTTGCAGCAACTGCGGGAAGAGTGGGCATTATGCTAGGATGTGTAAAGAACAGCGTGCAAAATGTGTTGAATGTGGAAAGGAAGGTCACGTGGCGAGTGTGTGTAGGCAAAAGAGGATGAGTCAGACTAGGAATTCGGGAAACTAAGTGAAAAGGGGATTCAGTTGGGTGGGTCCTCTAGTATGCAACAGTGTGATCAGGAGAATGTGATGAGTGAGTGGTTTGGGGTGAATAAATGAAGCTGAGTGTCAGTGAGCAAATGGGTCTGGAAGATTGGTAGTTGGTGTTGGTTGAGTATGAAAGAAAGCAGAAGGAGGTAAGGAAAGGGAATGAAGGGGAGAAACGTGAGCTGCATGATAGAGGGGTTGGTGTTGGGGTAAAATGGTGGATAAGGCATGTAATATGGATGACTTTGAGGGGGGGGGGAATAATACATATACAGGCAGTCCCCTGGGTTACGACGGGGGTTCCGTTTCTTGAGACTCGTCGTAAGCCGAAAATCGTCGTAAGCCGGAAAGGGGGGGGGGGCGACGCTTGGGAAATATGTCTTAAACTAATAAAAAGTTATAAAAACCTTACTTGTAATCCTTTGGTTACACTACATGTCGTTTCCTGTAGTTTTATGTACAACCTGGAGTTATTTTCATAAAAGAATGCTGGTTCTTGAAGGTAAAAAAAACTATTGTAATCCTCTGGTGACACTACATTCTTGAATTTTTATGTACAACTGGAGTGATTTTGCAAAATCTTGAGGGCTACAAGGAAACAGCTGATTACTATTTTACGTATCATATAGGGGACTTAATAAAGTAAATGTATCTTTAAATAGGCTTATATATTAGTATCAACAAACATTTCCTGCCCATGAGTCAGAAGCCGTTTAATGAAACGAACACTCTCTGTTCCTATCTGTTCAGAAAAATAAACGTTACGTCAATCCCCGAGACCATTGTGCCAAAGCGTCTCTCTCTCTCTCTCTCTCTCTCTGATCAAATTACATTGGAAACTTGACATACGATTGCCCTCAATATACGAATGTTTTGAGATATAACAGAAAATTTGCGAAATACAAGCTTTGATATACAACGAAATATTTGAGATACGATTTTGCGATGAGTGTTAGTTGTATAGGCGACCGATAAATGGCGTTCAGTCTGTTTGTTTGTTGGTGCTGCATGTTAACACGTCGTTGTTTAGTTCGTTGTATTTGCGCCTATTTTTCGTGTTTTTATTTTGTCTATTTTATTATTAACCATGGGTCTCAAAGCTAAAGACAAAGCAGGTGATAAAGAAAAAAACCCAAGAAAATGATTTCGATGGAAGCAAAACATGAAATTATAGCAAAGCATGAACGTGGCGTTCGTATCGTCGATTTGGCAAACGAGTATGGTCGAAATCCTTCTACAATATCCACGATCATCAAGCAGAAGGAAGCTATAAAAATCCCCGAGACCATTGTTGCCAAAGCGTCTCTCTCTCTCTCTCTCTCTCTCTGATCAAATTACGTACTGGATAATGTCTCTCTTTGGATACTTCGATTTTGCCAAATATTGAGGGCTACAAGAACAGTTGATTACTATTTACGTATCATATAGACTAATTAAAGTAAACGTATCTTTAAATAGGCTTATATTATTAGTATCAACAAAACATTTACTGGCATGAGTCAGAGGCCGTTTAACGAAACGAACACTTCTCTGTCCTTAACTCGGAGCGTCGGAAGACGCCTCTCTCTCTCTCTCTCTCTCTCTCTCTCTCTCTCTCTCTCTCTCTCTCTCTCTCTCTTCTCTCTCTCTCTCTCTCTTCTCTCTCTCTCTCTCTGTTATCAAATACTGGATAATGTCTCTCTTTTGGATACTTGGAATTTGCGTTGTAATCTAACCAGAAACTTCGTTTTGTTGGTTATTACTGGAACAAGCAATGATTTTTTTTCATTATTTGCGCTTTTGGACTGTTATATGTAAACTAGTATGTATTCATTCGCTCGGAAACTAGTTCCGCATATGAGGCGTCACTAAAAAACATAGCAAAAATACAACATAAAAAGTGTCGAAAATCATCATAATCTCAAAAATTTTTGTTGTAATTCTAACCAGAAACTTATTTTTATTAATATACTGTGCTAAACTATAAAGGATTT
Source organism: Macrobrachium nipponense (assembly GCF_015104395.2). Taxonomy (NCBI): domain Eukaryota; kingdom Metazoa; phylum Arthropoda; class Malacostraca; order Decapoda; family Palaemonidae; genus Macrobrachium; species Macrobrachium nipponense. The sequence goes on along the minus strand of NC_061099.1, from coordinate 51,569,616 downwards.
TTATCATAGTATGCGTTTTTTAAAAGCGTCGTTAACTCGGAGCGTTGGAAGACGCCTCTCTCTCTCTCTCTCTCTCTCTCTCTCTTCTCTCTGATCAAATTACTGGATAATGTCTCTCTTTGGATACTTGGAATTTGCGTTGTAATCTAACCAGAAACTTCGTTTTGTTATTATTACTGGAAACAAGCAATGATTTTTTCATTATTTGCGCTTTTGGACTGTTATATGTAAACTAGTATGTATTCATTCGCTCGGAAACTAGTTCCGCATATGAGGCGTCACTAAAAAACAGAAAAATACAACAGAAAAATACAACATAAAAAGTGTCGAAGAATCATCATAATCTCAAAAATTTTTGTTGTAATCTAACCAGAAACTTATTTTTATTAATATACTGTGCTAAACTATAAAGGATTTTTATCATAGTATGCGTTTTTTAAAAAGCGTCGTTAACTCGGAGCGTCGGAAGCGTCAGCGTCGTAACCTCGGAACAAGCGTCGTAACCAGGACGGATTTTTCCATTGAATATTTTAAGAAAAAGCGTCGTAACCTCGGAACGTCGTAAGCCGGAACCGTCGTAACCGGGGGACCGCCTGTAGTATGTGTTGGTTTGAATTGCCAGGGTTTTGTGAAATTTCACCAAGAAGGGAATCAGATGGTAAGGATGTAGTTGGCAGTATGAATGAGTCTCTTCGGGAGTTTGGCAGGAGTGTAAATGAGGTAAGTGATTTGGAGGCAGAGTTACGAGAGATATTCGGACAAGAGTTAGGAGGGGTAGATGAGATAGTGAATGGGATTTGGGAGGATGGTGGTGAGGGAGATGGTAATGGGAGTCTGACTGGAAGTGGTGTGGGAGAAGTGGATGGCGGTGTAACTGAGTGTGTATGAGGGCCCTCAAACAAGATCTAGGGGGCCTGTGTCCGAGCATCCGTGGGTGTTGCGGGAGGCTATTTAGTGTGGGTGTTGTGAGTGTAAGGAAACATTGTCAAATGTAACGAGGGAGGAGATATGGAGGAGTTATGGAGTTCCATTTGATAACATCTGTGTGTGAGAGAGAGAGAGAGAGAGAGAGAGAGAGAGAGAGAGAGAAGAAAGAGGGATAAGAGAGAGAGTTAGAGAGAGGGTAATTGGCGGTTTGGAAATGGTTCAACCGATTGAATTGGCTGTTGGTGAGTTCTGGGTTGTCTGCTGGTGCAGCTGGAGTTAGCTGTTAGAGTTCTGTGTTTTGGAGGCAGTCTTTAGTCAAAATCTGTGATGATCAGTAGTGTCGGCAGCGGTCTGTGGAAAATGTTGAGGGCATTGAAAGTCTTTTGAGTAGTGTGTTATTGGTTTGTTGCTGATTGTTGTTGGGGTTGATATTAGTTGTTTACAGTTGTTGTGCCTGTGTTGGATTTGTTGTGCTTGTGAGTTTCTGTTGAGTTGTATGTGAGTTGTTATGGTTGAGGGTTGTTTTTGGGGAGCTGTTGTGGTTTCTTGGTGTGGTTGTGAGTTGTTGAGGATTGTTATTGGTGAGCTGTTGTGATCCCTTGGGGTTGTTAGTGGGTGTGTGTGCTGCCTTTTTGTGTTTGTTGTTGTGTTGTTGAGTTGTGGTTAAGTTCCTTGTTGTTTGCTGTGTTGTTGATGAACGAAAGAGCCCAGCCGAAGCAGAACTTCTAAGCGGCTTACTAGGCGACAACCTCTGCATCTGCTGCTGAACAGGAGGAGAAGGGGGATGTCTCAGAGAACGAGACTCCAACTTGAACACAGCCTGGTGCACCAACCTGTCCTTTGTATCAGCTCACCGCCAGTCTATTGCGTCCTCCAGCTCAGTCCAAGGAAACAGGACCTGGGAATCCAACAGATCCCCATTCCTGAGTGCCAACAAGGACTGATCTTGCCGTCCTGGACAACGCTGCATTTCTTCTGATCAGAAGAAGAATGGCCTACAAATTGACACTTAAGATGGGCAACATACAAACTGGCAAGAGAAGATGCACTTACCAACCCTTCTGCAAACCTGTCGGATGCAATCTTGGCAATGGCTGTTGACCACAAGTCTAACCACGACCATGTCTGGAACATGGAGTCTGCCATAGACTCCATTACCGAGGTATCCTGTGGTGACAAGGACAGCGCCACCGACCTCACCTGCTCCAAAGTCAACCCTGGCTTGAGACGTATAACGTCTGGGTTAAGATGTTGAGGCAACAAGCAGACAGAGTTCATAGCATAATACTTCCTATGCCTTGTGAGTGGTGGAGGAAGCAACTTGGAAGAACCCCTTGACCGAAGAGATCAGTCCCGGTCTGACACAGAGGCGTTCACCTTTTGCAAGAGTGACTGGACATGCCCCAATAAAGGAAGCTGAAACGATGACTTAGGATCTTGCATAGCCCCCAGCAAGGCTTCCAAGCAAGTAGGACCGAGCCTGAGTCCTACTCTCCAGATTGCTGAACCCACGAATGAGATCAACAACCTCGGCAAAGGAAGACAAAAACTCATGTGTATCCTTCCTCCTGCTCTGGCAATGGAGACCAACGACGAGAAGATGCAGGTTTATCCAACACACCTTCCTCGTGCAAACCAACTGCAGATCCAGCAGCCAAAGAACCTGAAGCGCCAGCCAACATGGACACCAAAGACCTGTCTGGACTGGGGCCACGCGCCAACTCCTGCGACGAACCAATCACAACACTAGGAACACTACTACGAACACTGACAATAGATGACTCACGTACATGTCCATGTACGTGCAATGGAGAAGCATCTTGAACTCTTGACGCAGAATGAGAATTCTCGGAGTCGACCCACGAAAAGCATCGACGGGAGGGGAAGGCAAACCCTGGCTGCACCACTTCTGCATTCACAACTTTAGATCATTTCACAGGCGCCTTAAGATCTTTACGACGACAAATAGGCACCGGAGCAGAAGCAGCAGATAAATCACCAACATGCGCACGTACGTGTGAGGCTGCAACACGCTTGTGCCCCGAAGAGGACGATGCAGCCACAGCAGATTGCACAGAGAAAGGAGACGAAACACTAACATTCTCAGGAACACGTTGGTGAAGAAATAACAAAGTCCTTAACCCTCCAACGCTTGATGCACTGATGCAGCGGAGATGGAGGCAATGGAGGGGAGGAAGACAGCACTCCCTCCTTACACAACCTCTTGGGAGGAGAGAGGGGAGGCGACGCAACACATTTGCTCATAGCCTTCTCAGCAGAGAAGGCAGCAAACCTATCCAAAACAGAGTCCAATCTCTTAAGAACTGCCTGACTTAAAGACTCAGACGGATCTGCAAGAGCGGAGGCAGACGATACGCATGGAAGGGGATATGTCCTGGATGGCAGCGATGATGTCACGGGAGCAAACGATGACGACACAGAGGAGCAAGGCAGTGCAGCAGCCTTAACCAATGACCCCGACGTAGCAAGGAGAGACGTCAGTGAAGAAACTGGGAGTGACTTCACCAACACTGCTGAGAGCCTCCCCCTGACACGAGCTAGCAGCAAGCCTCACTGGCGGAGCGATAAGAGGATACTCAGGCAGCGCACTACAAAATGGATGACCGCAGGCACCAACATGAGAGGACCTGGGGGAGGAGGTAGAGCTGAGGAGGCAAGCATCCATGAAATGTGTTAGTAAACCCTACAAGGAGGGTGAACCCCATAAACCAAGCGACACCCAAAGCACCGCCATTTTGGATGCCTCCGAACCTGAAACAGAAGAAACTGATGAAACAGCCTCCTCCCACCCGGGAAGCAAATTAACCCCCGAGGAAGAGGGGGTGACATTACACATTAAATCAGCCTGAGGTCCTCCTGATACTTCCAACGACATATCGATGGAAGAAAAGGAAGGAGACACAGGCACACAAACTATAGCATCATGGGATGTGACTGAGGGAGAAGACGAAGCATCGGGGCGAGGTGATGAAAACCCTTCCCACAAAGGAAGAGTCAAAACTCTACGATGCTTCCTCTTACTATAAAATAACTTCCACTGCGATTTAAGCCACGCACAACATTCCGGGCAAGGATTCGTTATAGTACAAGCATTAGCACAACATCTACTGCATGTGGAGTGTGGGTCTGTAGCCGAAGAAGCCAGGAAACGAGAACACAAAAAACCGTGAGTCCCCGGGGCCGAGAAGACGCAGAGGAAGCCATAATCATACAAGCCCACACACACACAGACAAGCAAAAAGTGAAAACGGACAAACAACCAGGATGACGGAGAGTAAGCAACTGCGTCTCTCACCCAGGTGGTTAAGAAAAAGACTAAATGTGATAGCGTGGGTGAGTGGTCTTTGACCAGTTTTCACCCGATATACTCATGCATTGCCAGATCTCAGAGATTCCTTGATTTTCAATCTCTGATTGTTTAACCAGATCCAGCTGGGCACTAGAAAATTATTCTATTGTTAAGACCGAAGGTTTGTTCGCATATGAACAATTTGTCATTTCTCAAAAGCTAGAGGTGTCAAAGGTTACAACTAGAATAGTTTAAGCTTCAGATGCACTCAGCAAAGTTCCATCCACCTGAAGGGTGGGAAATCTGTAGGAGATTTGCTAATCACTAAAGTGTTTTTTTTTTACAGGAGTTCAGCCTCATACCCCATCGACTACACCATTCCCTGATCCGGTTCATGTCCCAATTAAGGCTGAGGGCAGCCTCATTTCTCAAAAGGGGAGACTTTACTATGTATACCATCCACACTGGAAAAATTAATGAAGTCTTAGAATATGACATACAGCTTTGATACCAAGCAATCATGATCCAGTTCTTGTTTACAAATAATTCAATACTGTAGGAATTCTTGAAGGCAAGTCCCTCAATTTTTATAAAACCTCATAGTTCCAAATGAATTTATAAGAATTTAAATGTTTTCCATGAGCCAGGCTAAATTACCTTATAGTAACGAAGGCAATAATGAAAAAGATGTGTTTTTTGCATAAATATTTTATTTAACATCTGACATTTGGACACCAACTGGACGGATATTTTGTTAAACGTAACAGAAAATCAACAAAAATAAATAACTAAATTTAGAAATAACAACAACAATGGTCTTAGCAAACTAATTGCAATATGCAACTCCAAATAAATTCTTGATAAATATTACTGAACTACACATCTGAACAAACAAAACTGGTACAGTTCTAGGAAGATTTGAGTCATTAACACAAACTGTTCAATATCCATATTAAAAAAAAGAAATATATTTTTTTTAAACCAAAGACCCTGAAGCTTCTTTCCAGATTATCCTCATTGTAAATTAAGTTTAATTAGACCACCAAGTCACATTTCCACAATATATTAAGGGTCATTCAAAGGATTATGGTCAAGGGAATGGATGAAGAAAAGGTCATTGCAGCTTCAGCAGGAATGCTGCAAAGAATTTTCAGTGCCAGCAACTAGTCATGAGGCATAACTTTTATTCAACTTTTATTCACTGTAAATTGTTGACAATCGACTATTAACAAAATGTAACAGGTGACAGTTGTCCAAATTTGACATGTTCTGGGCTTGTAACAAAATGGAATACGGCATTCAGTAAGAGATTCAACATGTAAGGGACTGCTATGTCACAGCAATCATGAAGACACATGAAGACCTAGACTGGATATGAATTAGTCAGATAGTGCACACATGACTTTCACTTCTAATCCAGTGTAAAGAAAAAGTGTAAACATGTTGATGGCACTCAGAAAAGGTGCCAGTAATTCAACCAAGATTGAAGACTGAAAATGGAAATTTGATCAGAAGCCAAAAAGGAATAAAGTGTGCCTACATCAAAGACAGAGAGAGTGAGCGATATGGAAGTGGAATGTGTACAATACGTATCAAGTGTTACAATAGAAAAATGGGAAGGGAGAAATCGGTTGAAAGACACAAAAGATATGTAACAGTGCAACATCAAAGAGATAGATATGCCTAATATGGGAGGAGCAAAGGAATTTAAAGGCCAGGAATGTACAAGAGCAGCAAACTTTGGAAGAGGACAACCATATTTAGATGGAAGGACAGACTTTGAAGTTTTCTATATCTGTCACCTTGATGGATACACTGAATTAGCCCTTTACAGAGAGAGTTGTATTGGGTGGAGACTTAAATGGACATATAGGTATAGACTGAAGAATGATTTACAGGATCCATGGAGGACTTGGAATGGGGGAGAAGAACGAAGGCGGCGAGAGCATTATAGACTTTGCAGTGGCATTTGATATGGCACTAACTAATACATTCTTCCTGAAGAAAGTTTATGTAACATATAGAAGTGGTTGAAGAAAGAGCCTCATTGATTTTCTGCTCTGTAGGAGACAACACCTTAAGGAAGTAAGGGATTGTAAAGTGATATATGGAGAGAATTTTAGCCAACAACATAAGCTGGTGGTTGCGTACTTTTTAATCCAAAAAAGGACAAAGGAAAAGAGGAATAGTAACCTTAAGATCAAATGGTGGGAGCTAGAGAAGGTAGAAAATGTTGAGTTGACATCTAGGTTTAAGGAGAATGTTCTGAGAGAAATAAAGTTGGAAGATGATGTAAATGACTAGTGGGAGTTTAACAGCAAAGTGATTCTTGGACATGGGAAGGAAATTTTAGTCAAAACATCAGGCAAACGTCCACAAAAAGATGGAGAAAGCCGTGGTGGAATGAAGACACACAAGACAAGATCAAGAAAAAGTAAGAATCCCAAAAGAACTATGATAAACACAAAACAGAAGAAAATAAGCAAACATCTAAAGAAGCAAATAAAGTTGCAAAACAACAAGTTGCCAGAGCAAAGGCTACTCCTTTCAAGGATCTGTATGAGAATGTCGACACACCGGAGGGCCAAAGAAACACCCACAGGATAGCCAAAGCTAGAGACAAAGCAACAAGACCTCACGCACATTTAGCAAATTAATGATAGAAATGATAAGGTTCTAACAAAAGAAGAGGAGATTAAAAGTAAATGGAGAGAGTATTCTACATGGAAATGGCATAACAAAAACCATTGAAAGTGCCCAGAAAGTCATGGAGAAATTGGCACTGATATAGACCCGGCAAAAACAGTAAAAAGTTGATGCTCGATTTATGCTAACTTTGTAAAAGAAAAATATGTGATTTAAATATTTTTAAGTACTTATGTATCATAAGATGAAAGTAAAAAAAAATCCAAGTGTTTGAATCTCTAACTATACAGCATTATACCACATTTACTATGGGGCAAGAAGGAACATATACAAATTAGATAAATAAGTTACAGATTATTCCCATGAAAAAAAATTTGTTCTCTTAATTTTAAGTAAACCACTGTTGGAGCTCCAAAACTTCATTAACAGCAACAACTATCTTAAAACATATCCTAAGCAGACTGTCAAGGGCTATTTTATGACAAAATTAATAGTTGTCACTATAACAACTAAGGATGAATTTTCAGAAAGCAACACTGCTAAGTGTTTGGTAGACTTTGGATAAAGATAGTACAGGTCCTATTGGCTTCCCACATTCTGCGAGGAATGAAAATAGCATAGACTGAGATGTCTTAAAATCATCAACAAAGAAATCAAGAACACAGTTGTCATAGGCAATAGTTCTCTTATAGAGCACTTATAAATGACTAACACCTGTTCCTGACAAAATATACTTTCTTCTTACAAGCTCAAGTTAAACAAAATAAAGTTGATAACTTGCTTTATGTGGGAGCAGTAAATTGAAGACTTTTTGGTTGCAAATTTTTTTTTTCTAAATCAGAGATGAGGCACATTTTCACTTCGGCAGATTCTTAATAGACATGCTATCTTGTATATAGTTGCAGCTTTGTGTACTATAAGAGACAATGGAATCATCAGACCACATTTGTTTGTGGACTACTGATTCCATTGCAAAATAGGCCTTGAGAATTCTAGTTTCAAATTTCTGGATACATAGATGGGGTTAGATAAAAAATTTGAAGTTCCAACTATGGCATTTGAGTTGCCAACTATGGTCAACTTGAAATTAAATAGATGTCCTGAAAAGGACATCTATTTAGAACGGGTAAATTTGATTGTATGCTGTGAGCATAAACTATACAATAAACCCTGTTAACAAGTCTTTAAAAAAAACCTAAGTTCTTAAGAGGGCTTAGCTGAATCGCAAAATTTATGATGAACATGCAGACCATAATTCATCAGATATACTACAAAATAACTATCCCACAAACACCAACATAGTTGAAATACCCAATTTTGGCCTTTTCCACAAAGAAAGAGGGTGGTGAATCTTTGGGAATAAACTTTTTGTCTTGTAATGCTGCATCATCATAAAAACCCATTCACCCTAAGATAGCCCTACACTGTACAGAACACATTTTGGGGCAACAAAAATTTCAAGGATTGACTGACTGACCGTGAGGTTTTTGCCTTAAGGCTAACCACTGGAATCTATAAAGAGTTATTCAGCACCAGTGAGTATGCTCAACCAACTCCACCCCTACTTCAATAGGAAGACACTTCTCATGTATTACCAGTGTTCCTTCGTATTCTTTGGTTGTACTGCCTTCTCTCCAGGACTTCCAGCTTCTGTGCAGTTTTAAGACATGCTTTTTCATTTACTAATTTTCATAACATTTTATTACAATGTTGTAATGTGTTGTTTTTCAAATGGGATATCCTTCATGCTTACAATTGCAAGCTGCCCTTTATCTGTCTAGTTACTGTGAGCAACCAACTATCATTCCTTTGTATGTACCAGTGCTGACATGTTTTTGTGAATTCCATATTTTATTTTCTCGACAATTGTCTATTCTTCATTTTACTTAATTTCAGTAAAGTTGTTTGGATGCCCTATGTTGTAATGAAACTATTTTATTAGAGTGCTGGGTTTGCTCAAGATTTGTTTACTTTTATCCCACTACCTGCTCCAAGGGTTTCTCTGGGCCTCTTACTTTTTTCGGAAGCATTCTCCTTTAGCTTCAATGGCTGCAACTCTTGTGATTTCTGAAACTTTGGTCATCCAAGTCCTGGGCCTTTGGACATCCCAATGTTTCAGGGGCCTTTGGTCTCTTGAATTAGTTCCCATGACCAACAGCCTCTAGTCAGAATTATCTAGCACTCCCCTGCCTTATAAGTTATAAGCACTGGAAATGATTAAGTACTATATCCTTAACTTACAAGATTTTGTGGCTTACAGAATTTGTGCAAGTACAACTATAAAATTTCATACAAAATAATGTACCCAGAAATACCATCAACCTCATAATTTCATTATCTGGCACACAAAGACATATACTACTACCTGGAGAAACCATATCTCTTTGCCTTTGGTGCTTAGTGAATGTCCAACATTGGGTTTTCTTTCTATTACCTATGTCAGCATCCAGCTTTCAAAGATACTTCCATCACAACTCTTTTTAATGGAAGTACTCTTTGAACCTACCCATGAAAACTCACTGTCCTGGGTTTAGGAATGATTTCTAGCAACTACATCCTCTTAGACCATCAAAATGTTCTACCCTGTGTATAGCCATTCAGGCTACTTTACAACTAATAGGTTCTATTAACAAACAATGTTTTTACAAAACATTTTTTCATGTAAACCCATTACGTCCGGCACAGATGAATGAGAGGTGGCAGCTTCCTGTTAGGATAGGATGGAGGAGTTAGGCAAGCATTCACAGCAAAATTTTCTCTCCGCAAATGCTTGGTTTTGTGAACTTATGATGCATTCAACACAGTATAGTGATTTTAAGAATGTATTTGTATGAAAACTTAGTTTAACTGCATAAAGTTTTAATGCATCAGTGATCTCGATGTGTGGAAAATAATCTGTTACAATAGTACAACAACAAGCCAACATGAAGAGAAGTTTTACTCTACTATTCTATTAAGTTGACATGAAAGCAATTGCTTAAATTAATGGGTGATATCAAATAACAGCTTTGTTTTAAGCTTAATGGTCTGATTAAACTAATAAAAATGAAGATGGCTTTATGTAGAAATTATTTAATGTTTAGCTGTTGGGAATTGCAACAGCAAAGAATTCTTTACAAATCGCTTGGGTTGGCTCTCATAACCAAAATATTGTGGAAAGTACAGAGCACTAGAATGTGCTAAAAATGTCCAATTTAAATTTCTGATGCTAATTAATGTAATTACAAAACATTCCTTTTGTAAAATATTTTTTAGAAGCTATAATCCACAGTTAGAAATGTCATAAATAAGGTCACCTCTTCTTGGCAGGTACATCCTTCCAAGACCAAACCCTGCTATGGTATTCATAAATGTAAAGGAAGTCCCAGGCTTACGATGGGGGTTCCATTCTTGAGACACGCCGTAAGCCGAAAATCGTTGTAAGCCAGAAAATTGTCAAAAATTCTAAGAAAACCTTACTTTTAATGCTTTGGGTGTATTAAAAACTAAGTAAACTGCATTTGTATTGCATTTTTCATTAAAAAACCTTCAAATATTGATTACATAGCATTTTTCTGTCAGATTGGTGTCGTAACCCTGGAACATGCAATGTAAACCTGGAAATAATTTCTGACTAATATAATATGATAAGTGTTGTAACCTCGAAGTGTCGTAAGCCAAACCCGTTGTAAGCCAGGGACTGCCTGTACTGTGATGCACATTTGTAATCTTTGCAGACTATCAACTACTCAGTCTAAAAGCATTCCAAATGTTTGTAATGCACTACAATATATTACAGCAATTATAACCTAAAATAAAATGCAAAAGCTTTTACATTATGTATATCACATAGCTTTTGTCAACAAATGACACCTGAATTCATCATCTACAGCAAAACTGCTACAGCCACTGCAAATACAAAACTACATTTCTAAAGGAAGCTCTAAAAAACCCTGATTACAAATTGCAAGGACAGGAAATAATTAAAGATAGAACTACAGTATTACTGATATCCTAATGAATGACTAGATTAAAATGCTCTGTGTTCATGAACTTCTCCTGAACATAACTACAGCAACTTCAAAATGACTAATCTACAGATCAGGTACCACCAATATTATTTTCAGTAAAAAATACACACCTTCACAAGAAAAATATTCCACTGTCTTGTCACTGAAATGGCAACAAATCTACAGACTGTGGCGTTCTTATACTTGGTGCAGAAGATGACTCCTGGCTTGGAATAACTTTTTCAAGGCTCAAATTTCCAGTCCAAGGGAAAGTAGATGATCCAAACCTCAGTCATTCACTTACTAAGAACTAAAAATCTGGTACCAATCAGGTCAGTCTTCATTGCTTTTCTAATATTGCTTGTTAACCTTGCATGTCTTACAATGTCCCCGACTATCCTTATAACCCATTGCTCCTACCTTCCAACATAATACATATCCATTATCACTCATACTTAAATCAATGGTTACTGATAGATCAAATAAAATGATAACTATAACAGGACATATAGCTCTAAATGAAATTTTTTCATAGACATCCATTATGCATAAAAACTCTTTAATATCATACTGATCTTACAGTCCAAAGGCTATACTTAAAAAACTGAAACAATGTAGGCAGTCCCGAGTTAAGGTGGTATCGACATTAGTTGATCTGATCTTACAATGCATTTCAAAAATGTTAAAAAATATTTTGTCTCCAATTTAAGCAAAAATCCAAAGGCAAGGCAACATTAGGCTGGGTGCTAGTTTCTGAGCTCCCTCATGTAAATAAGTTGCCCACTCAGAAACAGATCTCCCCTTAACTTAAAGACTGCCTGTATATGCCTAGTTCCTTACAAATGCCAATAAATTACCAGTACATTACCATAAACCACTCAAAAACAACATAAGACATAGTACATACTTATAAAAGTATTCAAGGTTTCATTAATAAACACAGTAATGAACAAAACAATACAGCTACACCAAATATTTCTTAAACTCTTTGGCCACTTTAATGTACTTATACGTACTTAATTTCTTCACATCTATTTGAAGAACTTCCAGGGCTACCTTTTACTCTGGTAAATTTTGGTCCACATTTACTATTCAAATAACTTGTAATTTTTTTTCTTAGGGTTTGTAAATTAGTTGAACTATAACTTCTATTCTGAAATTCACATTTTTCTTGAAAAGCAATAAGGGTTGCTATGTACCATAACATTGATTCTCCAAGAAAGTTATCTTCATCAGTGGTTAGGTGAATGATGTATTAAGAAATTACATCAAGAGCAGGGCAGCAAATGACCTATTCTGAGTCATTCAGAAACTAACAATTTAGCATCAGTTTTTCTCAACAACTGTCCTCTGTATTTTTGTAATCACATGGTATTTCACGACTACTAATTATGTAATCCTATACTAAATGGTGAAAACTTTTGGAATCATTGTTCATATCTGCTAACTTGATTAAAACCCAATGTTATAGGTAACCAAAATTTTTCAAATATCTACTCAAATCAGTTAAGAGTCCACAGTGACGAAAGCCATATGTATATACTATGTGCAAAAATTTTATTTTGCACATATCCAACTCCTAATACGTACTTGAGCGTCCTCTTCCTGAGACCTTCATTTAAAGGCATTATATATCAACTTATGATAAATGCTGCAAACTGCCTAAGCAGAAATCTCTTGCCTAAACCTAAACTTCAATCAGGTTTTTTTGACTAACTATAGCATGGTCTAATAATTTTAAGCACCTGAAGTTTGAGTTACTTATCAAATCATGCAGCCATGCAAGTAAGCAGAGTCATTGCCTGCTATTACACCAATGAGTTCTTTGTATGCTGTTCTTGATTATTTACAAATATGTACTGAACTATATGAACATGCTAAGATAGAATAATTCCCAAATTACCTTGAAAATGTTTGCAAAATACATACTAAAAATAATGTACTTAGATTACAATGCTTAAAATCCTATTAATTATAACGATCACATATTCATCGTAAAAAAATTCTAGCTATACTGTATCAGCTCATATCATTTATGAAAAATATACTGCATACCATCTTTTATACTAATACGTGTAACCCTTAGATTTTGACACTAACATGTAAGTTTCAAGTTTCCCATAAGTATTATTACACAAATATCTGAAAATTGCCAATAACTAGTATTACTGTAAGAAATTGTGTCATCCCTCCAGAGCTCTACTGTAATATTTCTCAAATTATTTTTGTCACCAGGAGTTTTGCAATAATCATATAAATGTATTAAAAATTCTGCTGAATATAAAAATAACTATGACCATTTATATTTGATTAATGTAGCTACTGTATTACTTTCTACTGAATGAGATTGCTTTCATAGTTTCTATTGGACATATTTTTCTAATAACCTGTCTAAAACATTTAACTTCTATGCTTTGTAAAGAAAGTACACACCTATCAATAAAACCAACAATTACCACAGATACAAATGCAGTATATGTAAGTCATTTCATTTTACTAATTTCATAGATATATTTAAGGCAAAGGTAGGTAGGTACTATATTGTTTTATTATTGTCAATCACTAAATTTATTAAATGTGTAACCAAGTTCTTCAGAACCTTTGTGTGATCCTTGTGGGATGTAAAGCTATAGCAGTACTAAGATGTGGCACTCTTGAGCATAAAAATATTTGGATGTATGAATTACGAAATCAAGAGTGAATAAGACTAAAAGAAAGTAAAAATGCTTGCAGGAACTGGCAAATCATTATCTATCAACTACTTTAATACCTTTCAGAAAAATATTCCTTTTATATGGGTACAACACCAGGCCTTAAAGTAACAGTAGTGGGTATTAGGAAAGAATATAAAAGGACGAACATGAAATGACAAATGACAGTGGATTGTAAAGAACAACCAAATGGGTCATGTCTGTAAGAAGTATTTTTCAGCCTAGGAAACAACAGTTCTTCATTTTACTCACACATAAAGCAAACAGCAACTGCTATACATAATCTTGTCATATGTTTTGTAAAAATGGTATACATATTTCCAAAACCTACATTTTTTTGGTCACTATATATTAAAAGACTGATAAAATTGACTAGCTATTGAGATTCATCTAAAAATCCAAGCTAAATGTGATTCGACATTATTTCCTTAACTTTAAAAGTTATTCAGCAAACTTAATTTTGGTCCATCAACAAATAAAAAACCAAAATTGAATTTCCTCATCTCACGCTCTACTGACTATAAACTCATGATTGTTTTCACTTGAAGTTCTATTTCATAATAAACAAAGCATTTCTGACAGTGCCCCAGGCAGGTATCAAATGTTCATAAGAAAAAATAAGCATACCATATTTGACAGCATACAAGTTGAGCACCCATTTTAGCAAAGCATATTCAAGACAAAATTTTGTGTACAGGTTTACAATCCTTCATCCAAAACTCAAAAGCAAAATTTTTTTCTGTTGAGGGTAGAGCATCAGTCATAAGTGTGTTTAGCACGCCCAAACCCGATCTAAGTCACCTTGATTAATTTGGGTATGATGCAGCCAGACTTTTTTTTTTTCTACCCGGTTAGGCTGTTACACTGACAATACCAACAGTGTACTGTATAGACATTTGCATTTGTAAAATATTACACATATTTAAAAATAATGATAATTGTAATAAAATTGTTGGTTTATTTACTGTACCCAATTATATTTTGCATGCATGTATTATCCTCCTCTTATTGTTTCATTATGAAATATACAGTGAACACCTGTATTCA
>NC_061099.1:51521646-51554486 GCF_015104395.2 Macrobrachium nipponense | reverse complement strand
CACCTGTATTCACAAACTTCAGATTCGCGGATTTCTCTCTGGAACATATACCCCATTATTCTGGAAAATTCGCCTATTTCACAAGGTATTTTTCTATGGGAAATATCCATAAATTCCTGGTTGTTTTAATAAAATTTCAGGTTGTTTTAATAAATTTCATTATAAAATGCACTTTTTGTGATAACACTATTAAAAAAAAACTGGTATATAAACATTTTAGTGGGTTTTTCTTGAGTTTTAACTAAAGAAAATAGGCACTTTTAAGTGTTTTTATAGAGACTTCAACTATATTTGCGGGTTCTGGCTATTTGCGGGAGGAACACTGCAAACAGGCTCATCATATGTCATTTGCATTCTGGTAATATTTGCATTCTAAATATCATCAACTGACTTATACCTACATTATCAATATCATGTGTTGCCAAGTGACAACTGAGTACAACTGACATCATCAACATCACTGGTTGCCACCATTCAGGAATTTGTTAACTCTAACACAACTCTTAATAAACATGTGATAGTTAAAAGTAACTAACCTCAGCACACAGCTGTTTCTTGCTCCAATTATGTCAGTTATGTTGTTTAAATCAGTGTTTTGCACAAAATGACAAGTGGATGTTAGTTTTTTAACATTCAGTGTTGTTCATTTTGAAATATCTAAAATATACGTACTTGTATGAAACACAAGAAATAACTGCTTGGTCCATCCAACCAAATTCCTGCTAAAAGATCTATGTCTGAGCTTGTCTTGTTTTCAGAGTTGTATAAAATGGTCAACTATTGAGATAAATAGAAAAAACATCTAAAAACCGTCTAAGTAATAACATGCTTCATATCGGTCTAAACTTATGAAACCTAGGCTAAACCAAATTTTTAAAATTTTTTTTATATAACTATAAACAAAGCAACTAATTATCAACTTGTATTCAATAAAAAATTAAGACTATTACTTTCCTCACAGTTTATCTGAACACATTCAATATCACACTTTGATTGAAGACAACACGGGCAAAATGAGTCAACTGAACTATGAATAAATCAATATCACACTTTGATTAAAGACAACAAGGGCAAAATGAGTCAAGTGAACTATGAATAAATCATACAAGTGTACTACAGTACAGTAAACCAGCACAGAATCGCAGGCTCGCAATTTGCGGACCCACTGATTTGCGGACAAGTCGCCTTTTTGCGGTTCTTTTCACTGAGAAATAATCATTAATTACTGTATTTTAATATAATTTTCTTATTCAAAAGCACTTTTTGTGAAAAAACTATTAAAATACTCATGTATAAGGCATTTTTAGAGGGATTTTTTGTTTGAAGTATCAAAATAGCCAGATCCAAGCATTTTTAGAGGGGATTTAAGTACAGTGGCACCTCAGTTGTCAAACGTTTATGTCAAACATTCCGTTTTTCAAACAAAATTTTCAAAAAAATTTGGTGTTGTTTGTCAAACAAATAATTGTAGTTTTAACTGACCCAATGTCTTGTTTGTACTTGTATTAGACGGCCTACTGCGTCCTACAATGAAAACTTTATTAACACATTTTTATAGTTTAATGATAACAATATTCAACAAAATAAATAAAAGAATAAAGCATTTCAATATAAATTTTAGCATAAAAGATGTACAAAAGCATACATCATGTTGGTGACACCACGCACTTCTGACTTGAGATTGAACGTGGGAGTGCTGATATTGTTGAGGAGAGGAGGAGAAGAGAGAGTTAAAATATTACTGTATGTATGTGAAAGCAGTAACAGTTCACATAAAAAAATAAAATGGAATTTAACAAATTTATAGCACGAATTCAAATAAAAAAATTAAAGGGAATTTCACAATAAATTTAACAATGATAAAATATAAAAATCAAATGCAATACAGTAAAAACAAGAATAAAAAAGGTCTTAATTGAGCCAGTGTTCGGTATGCTGAGTGAGACAGTATAATTTAATGATAACCATATTCAACAAAAATAAATATAAGAAAAAAAGCTTTCCCCAATAAAATTTAGCATAACTGATGAAAAAAATCATGTTTTTGCAGTGATGCACAGCTAACCAAAGATAGGAGGGAGCATTTATATATTTGAGGAATGATGAATGAGTGATTTCAAGTTATCAGGCATTGTGTTATTATTGAGAAGAGAAGAGTGTAAAAACATAACTGTATGTACATTAAAACAGTACCAATTTACATAAAAATAATAAAATGGAGTTTTACATTAAATTTAACAATATGACACATGAAAAAAACAAATACAATACAGCAATAAAAAATAAAGTCTTGCTTGTTCAAGGCCGGGTTCAGTGCAACGAATGAGACGATAGAGAGGAAAGGGATGGTGGTGGGTTATTGGGTGGGAGACAGAGGTCTGCTTCCCACTGACTTACCAGCTGGGCTGGGATGATTATTTGCCCATTTCTTTCACTTACACTCAATTTGCCCAAATTACTTCTTTTTGTTTATGGGTTAAATACCTCTCTCTCTCTCAACACACTAACAATTCCTTTAATTATCCTTGTAAAATTTTAATATAAGTAATTTGTTGCCAACCTTTGCCTAATACGACCATTTCGGTTTCCTCAAAGGGTTCCTGTCTCTCCTCCCTCCATCCCAGCTGGTCACGCGCCATTTTTACCAGTTAATGAATAGTACCCAGAAAAAAATTTAGAAAATTTTTCTTCATATGATGTACTATGCACTGTTTTATTATTTTACATTCTTTACCTTTTGAACATTATTATCATAAAAAAAATTTGAAAAGGGGAGGCTTTTTGGGTTGGCTGGAATGAATTACCCAGAGTTCCTTTATTTCTTATGGGATATTTGTTTCATATTTTGAAAACACTGCATTTTGACCAGCCTTCTGGAACCAATTAAGTTTGAAGTCTGAGGTACAGGCAGGCAAGGGCTAACAGCGGCATCAGTTAATGGCTATCCGGTTTTATGGTACTTGTCCAGCGACACTAACTGGACTTTTGGCACTGATCTCCAGCTGGCGGTGCAGATCTTTAGTTAACAGCAGAACTGATCTTTGGTTAACAGCTCTGATATCTGGTTAACAGTGCCATTTAGTGGGTCATTAGTGCTGTGATTGCTGATTTTTTGTTAGCGGAGATTTTCGGTCAGAAGTGTTGGCCGGGAACAGAACCCCCCTCCCCAAGTTAACTAGGGACTGCCTGTACTACTGTATTCGTGGACTTTAGCTATTCAAAGTGGGTTGTGGTACACATCTGTCATGAATCCGGGGCAGTCTACTGTACTAGCAATATCTCAATTTCAAACTTGCATGTCCTTCCCACTGACGTGAAATCTTCATTATTACAACTTCAGTATGCACTTGCCTTATTCAAATTCAAAATTAATATTTAGTGCAATGGCACTTGCTATAAATCACAATGCATGCTGTATTGAGTAATGAACCAAACTACTTTTTGTCAGAAAGGGAAGGAATTATATACAATAAAGTAAGACCCTATACTCTGAAAAAATCAACAAACTTAGTGGATAACAAAATGCACAAATATACATAAACATGAAACTAACATTATTTTTAAAAGAACAATATATATATCTTCATGGGAAATTCTGGTGAACTCAATGCTTTCTATGTAACTTATAAGCCTTCAATAGAGCTTTATACATTTAAGAAAATCTTACTGCTGTGAATATAGCAGTACTCAACGTACAGCTTGTCATTAGAGATATTACCTGTGCAAACCTTTATACTGAATATCATCAAGCAATGGTCAAAACACCTGAGAGCAACTTTTCCTAATCCTAAATTTTCTTCTTAACCCTTAAACGCCGACTGGACGTATTTTACGTCGACATTTTTTGTCTCTCGGGTGCCGACTGGACATATTTTACGTCAACATTTTTTGTCTCTCGGGTGCCGACTGGACGTATTTTACGTCGACATTTTTTGTCTCTCGGGTGCCGACTGGACGTATTTTACGTCGACATACAAAAGTTTTTTTAAAAATTCGCGGAAAAATACTTTTAGGCCTACCAGCCGAAAACTCTTGAATCACGCGCCTTGGGGGATGCTGGGAGTTCACGGATCAAGGTGTTGTTTTGTTTACAATCGTTACGCAGTGCGGCGCAAGCGCGAATTTCTTTCTTGCCGCAACTAAAAAGTATCTGTGACACATCTCTGAAATTATTTCGTCACTTTGACATAATTTTTGTACCATTTTTAAATTAGGCCGTTACATAGAGTATTATATATGAAAATGTGCGCATTTTTATGTAGAATACAACAAAAAAATACTCATGATTGTAGCTTTTATCAGTTTTAAGATATTTTCATATAAATAACGATAAGTGCCAAAATTTCAACTTCGGTCAACTTTGACTCTACCGAAATGGTCGAAAAACGCAATGTAAGCTAAACTCTTATATTTTAGTAATATTCAACCATTAACTTAATTTTGCAAGTACTGTGAAGGTGCTCTAGCACAATATTTCGATTGTATGGTGAATTTATGAAAACACTTTTTCCTTACGTCCGCGCGGTAACTCTTCCGAAAATAATCATACATGCGATTGTGGTAATGTTTGCACCATTTTAAATTAGCCGTTACATAAAAGTTTTATATATGAAAATGTGCGCAATTTCATGACCCATACAAACTAAAAACAACCCATGGTTGTAGCTTTTATCAATTTTGAAATATTTTTCATATAAAAAATGATGTGACAATTTTTCAACCGTTCGTCAATTTTGACTCATACCAGAAATGGTCGAAAAACGCAATTGTAAGCTAAAACGGCCTATATTCTAGTAATATTCAAGCATTTACCTTAATTTTGCAACAAATTGGAAGTCTCTAGCACAATATTTCGATTTATGGTGAATTTATGAAAAAAATAACATTTTCTTTACGTCCGCGTGGTAACTCTTCCCGAAAAAAAAATCATACGTGCGATGTGGTAATGTTTGTACCAATTTTAAATTAGCCGTTACATAACGTTTTATATATGAAAATGTGCGCAATTTCATGTATAATACACAATAATAGTTGAAGGTTGTAGCTATTCTCATTTTCGAAATATTTGCATATAAATCACGATAAATAGAAAAAAAACCACGTTCGGGTCAAATTTGACTCTACCGAAATGGTCGACGAAAAACGCAATTGTAAGATAAACTCTTACAGTCTAGTAATATTCAGTCATTTATCTTCATCGTGAAACAAATTCGAAGTCTCTAGCACAATATTTAAATTTATGGTGAATTTTTAAAAAAACTTTCCTTCCTCCGCGCGCGGATTCTCCGCCACAAATCTCCGAAATGCGTAAGTCCCATTCTCGGAATAATTTTGCTCCGTTTCATATTAGGCATTTCATAGAGTTTTATATATGAAAATGTGCGCAATTTCATGTAGAATAAAACGAAAAATATTTGAAAGTTTTAGCTTTCTTATTTCCGAATAATTGCATATAAAAAACATATAAAAAATTCGACATTCGGTCAACTTTAGCTCGTCAGATATGGTCGAAAACTGCATTGTAAGCTAATATTCTTACAGTATAGTAATATTCAATCATTTGTCTCAT
Organism: Macrobrachium nipponense; assembly: GCF_015104395.2. Lineage (NCBI taxonomy): Eukaryota > Metazoa > Arthropoda > Malacostraca > Decapoda > Palaemonidae > Macrobrachium > Macrobrachium nipponense. The sequence goes on along the minus strand of NC_061099.1, from coordinate 51,548,917 downwards.
TCTGAAACATATTGGAAGTCTCTAGGACAATATTTAGATTTATGGTGAATTTTTGAAAAAAAAATATGTGTTTACGTAAGCGCGTTACGAATTCATGCATTATTTTGTGATAATATTTTCTCTGTGTTGCTTTTATCGTTTTACAATGTGTTATATATCAAAATGATCGCAATTTATTGCACATTACAACGAAAAAAAAAGTAACTTGTTACCTTCAACCGTTTTGCGCACAGCGCGATTTGAATACAATTATATATGAAATTTCGTTTTTGCGCTATCATATATCGCATTATTTATATATGATAATGATAATTTTTTTCATTTCTGATGGTTGCATACTAAACTTCAAGCAATGACAAAAAAAGGAGCCAAAAATGAACTCTTAATCTTGAAAACTAAGCGCGCTAAGATTTTTTGAAAAAAATATTTTTTCCGCTTACGCGCTCACTCTCAAACCCCTCCGGCATACGGGAGTCATTTTTTTATTTACCGCTCCGGCGTTTAAGGGTTAATCATATGTGTCTTTTCCTTCACCAGCATCCCTGGTTCTTAGGAAGACATCGGTACAAAAAAAAATTACTTTTCATATGAAGATAAAAATATACATCAGAAATGAAAAGTGACAGCACAGTATTGTATAGGCAGTCCCTGGTTAATGGCAAGGGTTCTGTTCCTGGCTAAGTGCTGATAACCAAAAATCATCGTCAACCATATCACCACAATAATTATGGTAATAATGGCATTTATGGCACCGCAAAGTGCCAATAGACCACTTAGCAGTGCTGTTAACCAGTTATCAGCCCATTAAACTGCTTACTGACACCAATAAACCACTTACTCATGCTAATAAACAGCTTCCTGGTGGTGAAAATCTGGTTAACGACATCGTTCGCCAAGTGTTGTTACCGACAAGCCATTAACTGATGCTGCCAGTGAGAAGGGACTGCCTGTACTTGAAAATGTTAATAATTCATCCTGAAAAGACTGCATACACTTGCATTTATAAAAATGTTGAACAGCCACACTTTTACAGTACTATAGCCAATCAACTAATTATTACGGCAGAAAAACTCTGATCCCAGTAAAATTTGACATGTTCTAGTATACAAAAATAATAAAAACTTAGAGTTATGCTTTACAACCTATATAATTGATTTGAAGAGAGCTTATCATGTCTCTAGCGCCAAGGTGGAACTGACTGACCATCTTTTGTTTTTATTTGTGATCTGGAAGTCTGTCGTCCAGTGGAGGGCATGGAAGTCCTGTTAGATAGTTCGTTATTTGCTGAGTCTGAAGCATTTGGAAGTTTAGTTGTGGCTTCCCACCAGTCTGATGCTTCTGCCATACTTAATGGTGGTAAAACAATGTGAGACAACTGTAGAGTAATAGCCTCTATAACCTCTTGTTTCACAATAGTTTGAGATTTCATTTGTAAACTAAAGGATGTTCAAATTTATCTCGAGCTAAGCGAAGCCCTCCACTTAAAAGAAACATTTTCATACCCACGATGCTGCAATGTGGCAACAACCTCAGGCCCAACATCTTCTCCTTCATCATAAATTACAATAATAAATTCAGGGTGGTTTTTGTAAATAAGCATAGCTGGACATTCCCACCCTACAGCTCTTGACATTCGCGAAAATGGATGACATACAGCAGTGGCCAAGTGATCCTTTTCATGTTCGTTATATGGACGCACATCAATGATCACATAAGGGCAATCAGGACTCCTGACTTTTGTTTCCATCTGAAATGAAAAAAAAGGATGATACTGCTGAGCTACTAAATTTGTTGCTATACATATATACAAGATACAATTTCTAAAACTTAAAAACTCACCACTTTACAATCTCCAATCCTGTTCAGTCAGTGCTCCACGAGATGAAAAAGAACTGTCTATCAGTGCCCCTGATGATGATTCTGTCACTTCTGTGTTGTCTGAACTTGCTACAAGAAGTGAGGAGTTGGGAACTATGTATTTCTTGTAAATAAACACTCTATCCCCTAGATATTAATCATATGATTCCATAAGCACACTCCTACCCATCATCTTTATGAAACGAATGAGTAAGGTCAATCCCATGTCCAGTAGTCTTGCATGCTATGAACTGGAAGTCAATCAGACTCTTCTTTTGCACATGACTGAATAGCCGAGAATCATTCTCCATGACAATGTAATGAAGCAACTTCCCTTATCATAACTTCTTTAGTCTCTTATAAAAAAAAAAAAATTGTTCTCACTGCTTAAGATCCACTTATTTCTAAAGGCAGCCCCCCGGTTATCTGCGGTCTCAGTTGATGGGGATCTGATTTTATGGCGCCAGATGATGCTTGTCTAGCGCTATAAAATCTGTGATTTATGGTGCCATAGCTGGCTGAGTTTCAGTTGATAATGGAGTTATGGCACAATAAAATGCCTAACAGAAGTGCCATTCACTGAAACTCCTGGTACCAGAAGTGCCATAAATTGCCGAGTTTTAGTTGACAGTAGTTTTCGGTTATCAGCACCCCATTGAGAATGTAACCGGGGACCCTGGCAGTCCCAGGTAATTGGCAATCTTGATCTAATGGTGTTTGTTTAGCACTGAAAATCGCCAATTTTTTGGCGGTTGTCAACTGCAAAATGTGCTGATTTTCACTTATCGGCACCAATAATACAGGCAGTCCCTAGATATCGGTGGGGGCTCTGTTCTGACAGACTTGATGATAAGGGAAAATTGCCATTAACCCTTAAACACTGAGCCGGTATTTCCGAAAGTGCCTCCCGAATGCCGGCAGCGTTTGCGAGTGAGCTCCGAAGCGGAAAAAAAGGAAAAAAAGTTTTTTTTTTTTAAATCACAGCACGCTTAATTTTCAAGATTAAGAGTTCATTTTTGGCTGCTTTTTTTTTACATTGCCTGAAGTTTAGTATGCAACCGTCAGAAATGAAAAAAAATATTATATATAAATACTGGAATATATGACAGCGTGAAAAAAAAAGTCACATATAATTGTATACAAATCACGCTGTGAGCAAAACGGTTAAAGCTAATTAGTTAATTATTTTTTTGTTGTATTGTACACTAAATTACAATGCTTTTGGTATATACCAAATTGTAAAATGATCAAAGCAACGCAGAGAAAATATTATCACAATATGATGCATGAATTTGTAATGCGCGGACGTAAAAAAAAGCAGTTTTCAAAATTTCACCATAAATCGAAATATTGTGCTAAAGACTTCCCGTTTGTTGCAAAATAAAGGTAATTGATTGAATATTACTAAACTGTAAGTGTTTTAGCTTACAATTGCAGTTTTCGACCACTTCGGTCGAGTTAAAGTTGACCATAGGTCAAATTTTTTCTATTTATTGCTATTTATGAAAATATTTCAAAACTGATAAAAGCTACAACCATGGGTTGTTTTTTGTTGTATTTTACATGAAATTGCACACATTTTCATATATAAAACTTTATGTAACGGCTAATTTAAAATGGTGCAGACATTATGACAATCGGACGAAAAAATTTGATTTTTTCGGATGAGTTACCGTGCTGACGTAAGGAAAAAGTTTTTTTCATAAATTCACCATAAATCGAAATATTGTGCTAGAGACTTCCAATTTCTTGCAAAATGAAGGTAAATGATTGAATATTTCTAGAATGTAATAGTTTTAGCTTACAATTGCGTTTTTAGACCATCTCGGTCGAGTCAAAGTTGACCAAAGGTTGAAATTTTGGCACTTATCGTTATTTATATGAAAATATTTCAAATCTGATAAAAGCTACAACCATGGGTTGTTTTTAAATGTATTCTACATGAAATTGCGCACATTTCCATATATAAAACTTTTATGTGACGGCTAATTTAAAATAGTGCAAACATTACGACAATCGGACGAAAAAATTTCTGATTTTTTTCGGAAGAGTTCCACGCGGACGTAAGGAAAATGTCTTTTTCATAAATTCACCATAAATCGAAATATTGTGCTAGAGACTTCTAATTTGTTGCAAAATAAAGGTAAATGATTGAATATTACTAGAATATAAGAGGTTTAGCTTACAATTTCGTTTTTCGACCATTTCGGTCGAGTCAAAGTTGACCGAAGGTTGATATTTTGGCACTTATCGTTATTTATATGAAAATATTTCAAAAACTGATAAAAGCTACAACCATGGGTTGTTTTTTGTTGTATTCTACATAAAATTGCGCATATTTTCATATATAAAATTTTATTTAACAGCTAATATAAAATCGTGCAAACATTACGACAATCGGATGAAAAAATTTATGATTTTTTCGGCAGTTACCGCGTGGACATAGGAAAAAGTTTTTTTTTCTAAAATTCACCATAAATCGAAATATTGTGCTAGAGACTTCTAATTTGTTGCAAATGAAGGTAAATGATTGAGTATTACTAAATGTAAGAGTGTTAGCTTACAATTGCAGTTTTCGATCATTGCGGTCGAGTTAAAGTTGACCGAAGGTTGAAATTTTGGCACTTAACGTTATTTATATGAAAATATTTCAAAACTGATAAAAGCACAACCATGGGTGTTTTTCGTTGTATTCTACATGCAATTGCGCATATTTCCATATATAAAACTTTATGCAACGGCTAATATAAAACTGTGCAAACATTACGACAATGGGATGAAAAAATTTCAGATTTTTTCGGAAGAGATACCGACGGATGTAAGGAAAAAGTTTTTTCATAAATTCACCATAAATCAAAATATTGTGCTAGAGACTTCCAATTTGTTGTAAAATGAAGGTAAATGATTGAATATTACTAGAATATAAGAGTTTTAGCTTACAATTGCGTTTTTTGACCATTTTTATTAGAGTCAAAGTTGACCGAAGGTTGAAATTTTGGCACTTGTCATTATCTATATAAAAATATTTCAAAACTAATAAAAGCTACAACTATGAGTTGCTTTTTGTTGCATTCTACATGAGATTGCTCACATTTTCATATATAAAACTCTATGTAACGGCTAATATAAAATGGTGCAAAAATTATGTCAAAATGACAAAATAATTTCTGAGATGTGTCGCTGATGCTTTGTTTTTAGTGCGAGAAGAAAGAAATTCGCGCATGCACACCAGGGTAACGATTGTAAACAAAACAACAGCTTGATCCATGAACTCCCAGCATCCCCCAAGGCGGGTGCATTCAAAAGTTTTTGCCTAGTAGGCCTATAAGTATTTTTCCACGAATTTTTAAAAACTTTTTTTTCGTCAACGTTTCATATGTCGGTTCGACACCCGACAGACAATTTTCGTCAACGTTTAATACGTCCAATCGGCGTTAAAGGGTTAGTATTTTCAAATGATAATAATAATAATAATAATAATAATAATAATAATAATAATAATAACAATAATAATAATAATAATAATAACTGTAATTACAAAAATCACATGTGAAAATATTTTACAGAAATACTATGATAGTCTTTCCATTTCTCTCTCTCTCTCTCTCTCTCTCACTTCTCTCTCTCTCTCTCTCTCTCGTCTCTCTCTCTCTCTCTCTCTCTCTCTCTCTCTCTCTTACAGAGATGTATGTTTTTTTTGTATGATAAATAAATGACTTACTAATTTTCAAATATCAGTATTAACCCTTTTAACAGCGAAGGGGTATAATAAAAATCGTCTCCCGTATGCCGAGGAGTCTCGGAGTGAGCGCCAAAGCGGAAAAAATATTTTTTTCAAAAAATCACAGTGCTTAGTTTTCAAGATTAAGAGTTTATTTTTGGCTCCTTTTTTTGTCATTGCCTGAAGTTTAGTATGCAAGCATCAGAAATGAAAAAAATATCATTTATCATATATAAATAATGGGATATATGGATAGCGTGAAAACAAAATTTCATATATAATTGTATTCAAATCATGCTGTGAGCAAAACGGTTTAAAGCTAAAGTTATTTTTTTTTTCATTGTATTGTACACTAAATTGCAATCATATTTTGGTATATAACACATTGTACAAAACGATCTAAGCAACACAGAGAAAATATTATCACAATATGATGCATGAATTCGTAATGCGCGGACGTAAAAATGTTTTTTTTCAAAAAATATACCAAAATAAAAATCTAAATATTGTTCTAGAGACTTCCAATTTGTTTAAAAATGAAGATAAATTATTGAATATTACTATACTGTAAGATTTTTAGCTTACAATTACAGTTTTCGACCATTTCGGACAAGTTAAAGTTGACCGAATATCGAATTATTTTTATATATTTTTTTATATGCAAATATTTCGAAAATGAGAAAAGCTACATCCTTCAATTATTTATTGCTACATTCTACATGAAATTGCACACATTTTCATATATAAAACTCTATGAAACGCCTAATATGAAACGGAGCAAATATTACGAGAATGCTAGAGACTTCCAATTTGTTTCAAAATGAAGATAAATGACTTAATATTACTAGACTGTAAGAGTTTTAGCTTACAATTGCATTTTTCGACCATTTCGGTCGAGTCAAAGTTGACCAAACATGGTTTTTTTCTATTTATTATGATTTACAGGCAGTCCCCGGGTTACCACGGCTCCGGCTTATGACGTTCCGAGGTTACGACGCTTTTTCTTAAATATTCATTGAAAAATCCGCCCTGGGTTACAACATTTGTTCCGACGTTATGACGCTGACGCTTCCGACGCTCCGAGTTAATGACGCTTTTAAAAAACGCATACTATGATAAAAATCCTTTATTGTTTAGCACAGTATATCAATAAAAATAAGTTTCTGGTTAGATTACAACAAAAATTTTGAGGTTATGATGATTTTCGACACTTTTTATGTCGTATTTTTCTATGTTTTTTAGTGACGCCTCATATCCGGAACTAGTTTCCGAGCGAATGAATACATACTAGCTTGCGATGCGCAAAGTTTATAACAGTCCAAAAGCGCAAATAATGAAAAAATCATTGCTTGTTTCCAGTAATAATAACAAAACGAAGTTTCTGGTTAGATTACAACGCAAATTCCAAGTATCCAAAAGAGACATTATCCAGTAATTTGATCAGAGAGAGAGAGAGAGAGAGAGAGAGAGAGAGAGAGAGAGAGAGAGAGAGGGAGGCGTCTTCCGAAGCTCCGAGTTAATGACGCTTTTAAAAAACGCATACTATGATAAAAATCCTTTAAAGTTTAGCTCAGTATATTAATAAAAATAAGTTTCTGGTTTGATTACAACAAAAGTTTTGAGGTTATGATGATTTTCGACACTTTTCATGTCGTATTTTTCTAATTTTTTTAGTGACGCTTCATATGCGGAACTAGTTTCCAAGCGAATGAATACATACTAGCTTGCGATGCGCAAAGTTTATAACAGTCCAAAAGCGCAAATAATGAAAAAATCATTGCTTGTTTCCAGTAATAATAACAAAACAAAGTTTCTGGTTAGATTACAACGCAAATTCCAAGTATCCAAAGAGAGACATTATCCAGTAATTTGATCAGAGAGAGAGAGAGAGAGAGAGAGAGAGAGAGAGAGAGAGAGAGAGAGAGAGAGAGGCGTCTTGGCAAATGAGATCATTTGCCAATGGTCTTGGGGATTGACGTAACGTTTATTTTCTGAACAGATAGGACAGAGAAGTGTTCGTTTCATTAAACGGCCTCTGACTCATGCCAGTAAATGTTTTGTTGATACTAATAATATAAGCCTATTTAAAGATACGTTTACTTTAATTAGTCTATATGATACGTAAATAGTAATCAACTGTTCTTGTAGCCCTCAAGATTTGGCAAAATCGAAGTATCCAGAGAGAGACATTATCCAGTAATTTGATCAGAGAGAGAGAGAGAGAGAGAGAGAGAGAGAGAGAGAGAGAGAGAGAGAGAAGTAGGAGAGAGAGAGAGAGAGGCATCTTGGCACAATGGTCTTGAGGATTGACGTAACGTTTATTTTCTGAACAGATAGGACAGAGAAGTGTTCGTTTCATTAAACGGCCTCTGACTCATGCCAGTAAATGTTTTGTTGATACTAATATATAAGCCTATTTAAAGATACGTTTATTTTAATTAGTCTATATGATACGTAAATAGTAATCAACTGTTCTTGTAGCCCTCAAGATTTGGCAAAATCACTCCAGGTTGTACATAAGACTTCAAGAATGTATGTCACAGAGGATTGATTCAATAGTTTTTACCTTCAAGAACCAGCATTTTTTTATGAAAATAACTCCAGGTTGTACATAAAACTACAGGAAACAACATGTAGGTGTAACCTAAAGGATTACAAGTAAGGTTTTATAACTTTTATTAGTTTAAGACATTTTCCAACGTCGTTCCGGCTTACGACAATTTTCGGGTTACACACGCGTCTTAAGAACGGAACCCCCGTCGTAACCCGGGGACTGCCTGTATATGCAAATATTTCGAAAATGAGAAAAGCTACAACCTTCAATTATTTCTTGTTGTATTCTACATGAAATTGCACACATTTTCATATATAAAAATATATGTAACGTAACCACTTTTAAAATGGTGCAAACATTACGACAATCGGACGAAAAAATTTCTGATTTTTTTTGGAAGAGTTACCGCGCGGACTGTAAGGAATTTTTTTTTTTCATAAATTCACCATAAATCGAAATATTGTGCTAGAGACTTCCAATTTGTTGCAAAATGAAGGTATACGATTGAATATTACTAGAATATAAGTTTTAGCTTACAATTGCGTTTTTCGACCATTTCGGTAGAGTCAAAGTTGACCGAAGGTTGAAATTTTGGCACTTATCGTTATTTATATGAAAATATTTCAAAACTGATAAAAGCTACAATCATGAGTATTTTTTTGTTGTATTCTACATAAAATTGCGCACATTTTTCATATATAATGGCTAATTTAAAATGGTGCAAAAATTATGTCAAAGTGAAGAAATAATTTCTGAGATGTGTCACTGATACTTTTTAGTGCGATAAGAAAGAAATTCGCGCTTGCGCGCCCTGCGTAAACGATTGTAAACAAAACAACGCCTTGATCCGTGAGCTCCCAGCATCCCAAGGCGTGTGATTCAAAAGTTTTTGCCTGGTGGGCCTATAAGTATTTTTCCGAGAATTCTTAAAAAAAACTTTTTTTATTGACGTACCATACATCCAATCAGCACCCGACAGACAATTTATGTCAGCGTTTAATACGTCCAAGCAGCATTAAAGGGTTAATGTAAACAGCAATAATATCAATTCATTAAAGAAAATAATAAAGTGAATTAGCAAGAGTTTAGTTTTAAATAAAAAATTATGTAAGAATGAAAGAAAATCCTTTCTGCCCCGTATCTTGTTTTGAACTCCAGGTAGCCAAGCTGAGATGGCTGGGGCTCCAACAGCTGTCAAATATAGCAAGTAATGTGACAGGAGGGGGTGAAAGTTGCCAACTAGGTAGTGTTGCCCACTCTACATCATGTAGTTTCTCTCTCTCTCTCTCTTTTACTGAGATGAGAGAATTTCTATGGTACATGTGCATAAGCATATCAATATTTTTGCATAATAATAATAATAATCTATCCTTCACTCTTTTAAATAAGGATAACCCCCCCTCTCTCTCTCTCTCTCTCTCTTGCCACACAAGATACGTATGTCATAGTGGTAACTCTCGCCCTCTGTTTGGGCTGGAAGTGTATGTATACAGTACGTATATCTTTATGGCATTACTACATTTTATGGTAAAATAATAATATACAGTACTAGTTTTCAAATAATATTAAGTTTAATGAGATTCACCAATAACAATAACATTTCTCTGTCTGTCTGTCTGTCTGTTTCACTCTCTCTTACTTACGTATGTTTATTTGTTTTGTAGTATAAATAAATTATTTACCTTCTAACTAATTTTCAAATATTAATAAGATTAATAAAAATTTGATTCCCAGTCTTTTTATCCACTTGGAGGAAGGAGGGCGGGGAGTAAATGACAGTTTGATATACGAATTGGAGCAGGGGAAGGAGTCGGAGTCTAGGAGTTATTCTCTCTCTCTCTCTCTCTCTCTCTCTCTCTCTCTCTCTCTCTCTCTCTCTCTCTCTCTCTCTCTCTATTATTATTCTCAGTCTCAGAAATACTTCAAAATTTCACTCTTGATGGTCAGATATATGATGTTGCCATGTTCAATGCGTTCTCTCTCTCTCTCTCTCTCTCTCTCTCTCTCTCTCTCTCTCTCTCTCTCTCTCTCTCTCTCTCTCTTACTGTCTGTAGGTATATATTTTTAATGCTAAAATGTTTAAGATGACTTTAAATGATATTAACCCATAAAACACCGGACTGGACGTATTGTACGGAGACAACATTTTGGCCTCGGGGTGCCGACTGGACGTATTTTACGTCAACATTTTGGTTTTTTGTCTCTCGGGTGCCGACTTGGACGTATTTTACGTCGACATACAAAAGTTTTTTTTAAAAAATTCGCGGAAAAAATACTTTTAGGCCTACCAGCCGAAAACTCTTGAATCACGCGCCTTGGGGATGCTGGGAATTCATGGATCAAGGTGTTGTTTTGTTTACAATCTTTACGCAAGCGCGAATTTCTTTCTTGCCGCACTAAAAAGTATCTGTGACACATCTCGGAAATTATTTCGTCACTTTGACATAATTTTTTTACCATTTTAAATTAGCCGTTACATGGAGAATTATATATGAAAATGTGCACATTTTTATGTAGAATACAACAATAAAATATTCATGATTGTAGCTTTTATCAGTTTTGAGATATTTACATATAAATAACGATAAGTGCCAAAATTTCAACCTTCGGTCAACTTTGACTACCGAAATGGTAGAAAAACGCAATTGTAAGCTAAAACTCTTATATTTTAGTAATATTCAATCATTTACCATTAATTTTGCAACTAATTGGAAGTCTCTAGCACAATATTTCGATTTATGGTGAATTTATGAAAAAACTTTTTCCTTACGTCCGCGCGGTAACTCTTCCGAAAAAAATCATACATGTGATTGTGGTAATGTTTGCACCATTTTTAATTAGCCGTTACATAAAGTTTTATATATGAAAATGTGCGCAATTTCATGCACAATACAACTAAAAACAACCCATGGTTGTAGCTTTTATCAATTTTGAAATATTTTCATATAAAAAATGATAAGTGACAAATTTTCAACCTTTGGTCAACTTTGACTCTACCGAAATGGTCGAAAAACGCAATTGTAAGCTAAAACGCTTATATTCTAGTAATATTCAAGCATTTACCTTAATTTTGCAACAAATTGGAAGTCTCTAGCACAATATTTCGATTTATGGTGAATTTATGAAAAAAATAACATTTTCTTTACGTCCGCGTGGTAACTCTTCCGAAAAAATCATACGTGCGATTGTGGTAATGTTTGCACCATTTTAAATTAGCCGTTACATAAAGTTTTATAAATGAAAATGTGTGCAATTTCATGTATAATACAACAAAAAATAGTTTGAAGGTTGTAGCTTTTCCTCATTTTTGAAATATTTGCATATAAATCACGATAATAGAAAAAAAAAACCACGTTCGGTCAAATTTGGACTCTACCGAAATGGTCGAAAAACGCAATGTAAGCTAAAACTCTTACAGTCTAGTAATATTCAGTCATTTATCTTCATCGTGAAACAAATTCGAAGTCTCTAGCACAATATTTAAATTTATGGTGAATTTTTAAAAAAAACTTTCCTTCCCTCCGCGCACGGATTCTCCGCCACAAATCTCCGAAATGCGTAAGTCCCATTCTCGGAATATTTGCTCCGTTTCATATTAGGCATTTCATAGAGTTTTATATATGAAAATGTGCGCAATTTCATGTAGAATAAAACGAAAAATATTTGAAAGTTGTAGCTTTTCTTATTTCCGAATAATTGCATATAAAAAAATATATATAAAAACAAAAAAATTTGACATTTGGTCAACTTTAACTCGTCAGATATGGTCGAAAACTGCATTTGTAAGCTAATACTCTTACAGTATAGTAATATTCAATCATTTGTCTTCATTTTGAAAGAAATTGGAAGTCTCTAGGAACAATATTTAGATTTATGGTGAATTTTTGAAAAAAAAAAAAAAAATATTTGTTTACGTCCGCGCGTTACGAATTCATGCATTATTTTGTGATAATATTTTCTCTGTGTTGCTTTTATCGTTTTACAATGTGTTATATACCAAAATGATCGTAATTTAGTGTACATTACAACGAAAAAAAAGTAACTTGTTACATTTAACCGTTTTGCGCACAGCGCGATTTAAATACAATTATATATGAAATTTCGTTTTTGCGCTATCATATATTGCTATTTATTTATATATGATAATGATAATTTTTTTTCATTTCTGATGGTTGCATACTAAACTTCAGGCAATGACAAAAAAAGGAGCCAAAAATGAACTCTTAATCTTGAAAACTAAGCGCGCTGTGATTTTTTGAAAAAATATTTTTCCGCTTCCGCTTCGCTCACTCTGAAACTTCTCCGGCACACGGGAGACATTTTTTTTTTACTGCTTCGGCGTTTAAGGGTTAATAATATAACCTCAAAGATTAATACAGTAATAGGTTAGTAATTTTACGTATATTTGAAGTAGGATGTTATTTAAGGTATACATTTGGTATCTGAACTTTCACGATAAGCCGTTATAAGCATTTTTAATGGTTGTTTTAACTATTCGCGGGTTTTAACTATTCACAGGGGTGCCTGGTACACATCCCCCGCGAGTATGGGGGGAACACTGTATTATCATATTATTGTATTATAAAATAATATGGTAAATCTAAGCCAGTATTCTGCGGAGCAGCCAATGTTTTGGTTTGGAAATCAGCTGATGGCAAATACGAGTTTGTTTCGCCATATTTAACGCAATTCTGGGCAAATTTTCTTGCTTTTAGTTATCATAAACGAATATCTAGATACTTGACTTTATGAGACAAGGTTATTTTCCTTATAGTACGACGTGTTTTTTCGGAGGATAAATATTACTTGAATATGTCTCGTGCTTGTGAACTATTTTTTTTTTTTTTAACAGATTATGTTGGCGGCACGTTTATTGAGTATAACAATACGTGATTCCGTTCGAAATTTTCCTTTATATTTTATCGGCGTGAAACCAACAGTAAAATGTATTCTCTCAAGCACAGTAGTTTTGATTAAAATGATTTTACCTCAATTTTATCTATGGTTGTGTTTGATGGCATACGTTTACTGGAGTTTTATCCTTGTTGCTGATGCACGATAATGGTCATTAGCAGCGTGAACTGTTTTCTCAGTTTCAGCTATACCAAGGTTTAAATTGAACAGTATTTTCCCTATTGATCCTTGATCATATTGATCTTTGATCATAGCGAATAAAGTTAGTAGATTAAGATATCTCATTCCTATTCTATACAACGTCATTTATAACTACGGTAATAGTGTACTACAGTGCGATGATTAACAAGCCAAACAGATGTTGTTATCCAATTCGGTTTTACTTAAAAAAAAAATTGTTTTTTGTTTGGTTGTTCCTGGCTGTACATGTTTACACAACGAGTATAACGTTAAAACCATACTTTCATCATTCTCTTTTGCTGTTTTTGAACTTATGTAACTAGAAGATGGGATAAAATTAGGCTATTGTAATTTGGTCTCTCATAAAATCGGATTATCGAAAGACGAATTATCTTAACTTGACCACTACAGCTAACTGTACACTGTATAAAACCTTATTATATCTTTCCATACTCTAGACACCCAAAGGATTAAAGCTAGGCTTTTTTTTTCACTTTACAATATTTATAATACTATAATGTACTGTACATTGCTACTGTACAGTAAATTCTATAGTACTATTGCAGGATTAGGGTGCTGTTTGACTGGTCTAGGGCACTGTTAACCCTTTAACGCTGATTGGACGTATTAAACGTCGACATAAATTGTCTGTCGGGTGCCGAACCAACGTACGAAATGTCAACGAAGAAAAGTTTTTTAAAAATTCACGGAAAAATAGTTATAGGCCCTACTAGGCATAAACTTTTGAATCACCTGCCTTGGTTGGGGATGCTGGGAGTTCACGGATCAAGCTGTTGTTTTGTTTACAATTGTTACCCAGGCGCGCAGGCACAAATTTCTTTCTTCTCGCACTAAAATGCATCAGCGACACATCTCAGAAATTATTTTGTCACTTTGACATAATTTTTGCACCATTTTATATTAGTCGTTACATAGAGTTTTATATACGAAAATGTGCGCAATTTCATGCACAATACAACTAAAAACAATTCATGGTTGTAGCTTTATCAGTCTTGAAATATTTCCATACAATAACGATAAGTGCCAAAATTTCAACCAAAATTCGGTCAACTTTGACTATACCGAAATGGTCGGAAAAAAACGCAATTGTAAGCGAAAAACTAAAACTTACATTCTAGTAATACTCAATCATTTACCTTAATTTTATAACAATTTGGAAGTCTCTAGCACAATATTTTGATTTATTGTGAATTTATGAAAAAAAACTTTCCTTACGTCCGAGCGGTAACTCTTCCGAAAAAATTAGAAATTTTTTCGTTCGATTGTCGTAATGTTTGGACAGTTTTATATAAGCCGTTACATAAAGTTTTATATATGGAAATATGCGCAATCTCATGTAGAATACAACTATAAACAACCCATGGTTTGTAGCTTTTTATCAGTTTTTTGAAATATTTTCATATAAATAACGATAAGTGCCAAAATTTCAACCTTCGGTCAACTCTGACTAGACCGAAATGGTCGAAAACCGCAATTGTACACTGTATAAAACCTTATTATATCTTTCCATACTCTAGACACCCAAAGGATTAAAGCTAGGCTTTTTTTTCACTTTACAATATTTATAATACTATAATGTACTGTACATTGCTACTGTACAGTAAATTCTATAGTACTATTGCAGGATTAGGGTGCTGTTTGACTGGTCTAGGGCACTGTTAACCCTTTAATGCTGATTGGACGTATTAAACGTCCGACATAAATTGTCTGTCGGTGCCGAACCAACGTACGAAATGTCAACGAAGAAAAGTTTTTTAAAAATTCACGGAAAAATAGTTATAGGCCTACTAGGCATAAACTTTTGAATCACCTGCCTTGGGGGATGCTGGGAGTTCACGGATCAAGCTGTTGTTTTGTTTACAATTGTTACCCAGGCGCGCAGGCACAAATTTCTTTCTTCTCGCACTAAAATGCATCAGCGACACATCTCAGAAATTATTTTGTCACTTTGACATAATTTTTGCACCATTTTATATTAGTCGTTACATAGAGTTTTATATACGAAAATGTGCGCAATTTCATGCACATACAACTAAAAACAATTCATGGTTGTAGCTTTTTATCAGTCTTGAAATATTTCCATACAAATAACGATAAGTGCCAAAATTTCAACCTTCGGTCAACTTTGACTAGACCGAAATGGTCGAAAACCGCAATTGTACACTGTATAAAACCTTATTATATCTTTCCATACTCTAGACACCCAAAGGATTAAAGCTAGGCTTTTTTTTCACTTTACAATATTTATAATACTATAATACTGTACATTGCTACTGTACAGTAAATTCTATAGTACTATTGCAGGATTAGGGTGCTGTTTGACTGGTCTAGGGACTGTTAACCCTTTAATGCTGATTGGACGTATTAAACGTCGACATAAATTGTCTGTCGGGTGCCGAACCAACGTACGAAATGTCAACGAAGAAAAGTTTTTTAAAAATTCACGGAAAAATAGTTATAGGCCTACTAGGCATAAACTTTTGAATCACCTGCCTTGGAGGATGCTGGGAGTTCACGGATCAAGCTGTGTTTTGTTTACAATTGTTACCCAGGCGCGCAGGCGCAAATTTCTTTCTTCTCGCACTAAAATGCATCAGCGACACATCTCAGAAATTATTTTGTCACTTTGACATAATTTTTGCACCGTTTTATATTAGTCGTTACATAGAGTTTTATATACGAAAATGTGCGCAATTTCATGCACAATACAACTAAAAACAATTCATGGTTGTAGCTTTTATCAGTCTTGAAATATTTTTATACAAATAACGATAAGTGCCAAAATTTTAACCTTCGGTCAACTTTGACTATACCGAAATGGTCGAAAAACGCAATTGTAAGCTATAACTCTTACATTCTAGTAATACTCAATCATTTACCTTAATTTTATAACAATTGGAAGTCTCTAGCACAATATTTTGATTTATGGTGAATTTATGAAAAAAAACTTTCCTTACGTTCACCGAGCCGGTAAACTCTTCCGAAAAAATTAGGAAATTTTTCTTTTTTCGTCCGATTGTCGTAATGTTTGGACAGTTTTATATTAGCCGTTACATAAACATATATGGAAATGTGTGCAATCTCATGTAGAATACAACTATAAACAACCCATGGTTGTAGCTTTTATCAGTTTTGAAATATTTTCATATAAATAACGATAAGTGCCAAAATTTCAACCTTCGGTCAACTCTGACTAGACCGAAATGGTCGAAAAACGCAATTGTAAGCTAAAACTCTTACATTCTAGTTATGCTCAATCATTTACCTTCATTTTGCAACAAATTGGAAGTCTCTAGCACAATATTTCGATTTATGGTGAATTTTAGAAAAAAACTTTTTCCTTCATCCGCGCTGTAACTATCGAAAAAATCAGAAATTTTTTCATCTGATTGTCGTAATGTTTGCATAGTTTTATATTAGCCGTTAAATAAAGTTTTATATATGAAAATGTGCGCAATTTTATGTAGAATACAACAAAATCAATCCATGGTTGTAGCTTTTTATCAGTTTTGAAATATTTTCATATAAATAACAATAAGTGCCAAAATTTCAACCTTCGGTCAACTTTGACTCGACCGAAATGGTCAAAAAACGCAATTGCAAGCTAAAACTCATACATTCTTGTAATTCAGTCATTTACCTTTATTTTGCAATAAATTAGAAGTCTCTAGCACAATATTTCGATTTATGGTGAATTTATGAAAAAAACTTATTCCTTACATCTGCTTGGTAACTTTCGAAAAAAATCAGAAATTATTTCGTCCGATTGTCGTAATGTTTGCACAATTTTAAATTAACTGTTACATAAAGATTTATATATGAAAATGTGTGCAATTTCATGTAGAATACAACTAAAGACAACCCATGGTTGTAGCTTTTATCAGTTTTGAAATATTTTCATATAAATAACAATAAGTGCCAAAATTTCAACCTTCGGTCAACTTTGACTCAACCGAAATGGTCGAAAAACGCAATTGTAAGCTAAAACTATTACATTCTAGTAATATTCAATCATTTACCTTTATTTTGCAATAAATTGGAAGTCTCTAGCACAATATTTCGATTTATGGTGAGTTTATTGAAAAAACGTTTTCCTTACGTCGGCGCGGTAACTTCCGAAAAAAAAGCATAAATTTTTTTGTCCGATTGTCGTAATGTTTGCACCGTTTTAAATTAGCCGTTACATTAAGTTTTATAAATGAAAATTTGCATAATTTTATTTAGAATACAACAACAAACAACCCATGGTTGTAGATTTTATCAGTTTTGAAAATATTTTCATATAAATAACGATAAATAGAAAAAATTTGACCTTTGGTCAACTTTAACTTGACCGAAATGGTCGAAAACTGCAATTGTAAACTACAACACTTACAGTCTAGTAATATTCAATCAATTACCTTGATTTTGCGCAACAAACGGGAAGTCTCTAGCCCAATATTTCGATTTTATGAATTTTTTAAAACAGCTTTTTTTTTTACGTCCGCATGTTACGAATTCATGCATCATATTGTGATAATATTTTCTCTGTGTTGCTTTGATCGTTTTACAATTTGTTATATATAAAAATCATTGCAATTTAGTGTACAATACAACAGAAAAATAATTAACTTATTAGCTTTAACCGTTTTGCTCACAGTGTGATTTGTATACAATTATATATGAAATTTTTTTTTTGTGCTGTCATATATTCCAATATTTATATATGATAATGATATTTTTTTTCATTTCTGATAGTTGCATACTAATCTTCAGGCAATGAAGAACAAAGGAGCCAAAAATGAACTCTTAATCTTGAAAATTAAGCATGCTGTGATTTTTTGAACAAAGCTTTTTTTCCGCTTCGGCGCTCACTCGCAAACGCCGCCGGGATACAGGAGACACTTTCGGAAATACCGCTCGGCGTTTAAGGGTTAACTGGTCTAGCATTTCGAAAGAAGGTGTGCGGCGGCCATAGACTTTAAAATCGCTTAGCGTCTGCGCCCAGGAACGGAACCCCTGCCGCTAACCGAGGGCCGCCTGTACCATGGTAAATCGGGCTCAGATTCAGACCGACATCGACATGATTGATTGATATCTATCCGGCTGCTGACGCTTACATATAATTATGGAATAAAAACATAAAGTATATGCATTTTTTCCATGAATCTTTTAAAAATTATACATTACTTTATCCTATTACGTATATTGTATGTATTCTCATATTACGTATTGTATCATAAAATACCAACAAAGCAGTCAATGTTTAGGTTTGGAAATCAGCTAATGGCAAATACGAGTTTGTTTCGTAGTATTTAACTTCATTTGAAGCTAATTGTTTTGCTTCTAGTTAGCATAGAAGAATATCTAGATACTTTACATATAGGAGACAAGGTCATCTTTTCATTATATGACATGTTAATTTTATGTTGAAATATGAATTTAATACATCTCGTTGGGAACTAAATTATTTTTTTCGTTAACAGATTGCTTTGTGGGCATGTTTATTGTGTAAGTAAAATTACGTAATTCCGTTCGCTATTTTCACTTGATTTCTTCGTAGTATGGGCTTTACTGTTACATTACTTATCTTTCATCGGCGTGAAAACAACAGTAAACTGTATTCTTTCAAGACCTGAAGTTATAATTATAATTATTCACTCTCAACTTTATCTATGGTTGTTTGATCGGATAAGTTTACGGGAGTTTTATCTTTGTAATCAATACACAATAACAATCGTTAGCAGCTCGAAAAGTGTTCTCAGCTTCAGCTAAAACTTTGTTTAAATTTAACGGTATGTTTCCTTGCTGATCTTTGATCTACAGCAAACAAAGTGTTTGGGTTTTGTGTGTTCAGTATTTTGGTAAAAAGTAACGTATACGGGAAAGTATGGCTTTGGGAAAATTTGTCAGCCGGTGTGATTAAAGTAGCTGTGGGGAGCTTGCTTGCTTTCTTTGCTTTGCTTGTGATCCCTCCACAAAGTGAAATTCTCCATTATCTCACAACTTACACAAACCTAGCAGATCACACCCACACTGAGGTTACCCAGAGAAAGAAAAAAAAATGAAAGCTATGAAGATAAATGGGCAAACTATATATACCGACTTTAAAGAGATCATGAGTAATCACGTGACCAGGTACAGATGCAAATAGGGAAAGAGCTAGTACTATTAACTTCTGTTACTGGATTATAATTTTGAAAGCAGACAGCTGCAGGAGATGATCCCTGCTTGCAGTGAAAGACCTCTTCGTATTGCTATCAAATTATGGTGATGTTTCAAGGGCAACATACCTGCCTCTGTCTGAAGTGAGGTTGTTGGGGACGATCAGAAAGCTCCTGTGCACTATCGCATGCCTTCATGGTGCACTGCATCGAGAGTTTTTAATGCAGATTCTGAGGCGGATGAATATATTGGACAGCAGTAATCTATTATGGATAAGACTGTTGCCTTATATATATATAATTAATAAAATGCCTCGCTTTGCTCCCCAATTAGTGTGCGATAAGTTTTTCATTATGCCAAGGGCTTTGATGCCCTTGGCTTGTATTTGATGTGCTCTTTCCAATTTAAATGTTGATCAAATATCACTCCTAGATATTTGATTTCTTTTTGTACAAACTGTATTCAGTGGCATAAAGGTGAAGTTTGATTGTTTGGTTTTTCTTCAGCATCTTTGTCTTTGAAGATGATGATTGCTTTTGTTTTATCAGTTGAAAATTTAAATCCAACTGAATTTGTCCAACTACATATACAGGCGGTCCCCGGGTTACGACGGTTCCGGCTTACGACGTTCCGAGGTTACGACGCTTTTTCTTAAATATTCAATGGAAAAATCCGTCCTGGGTTACTTGACGCCTTGTTGTTCCGAGGTTACGACGCTGACGCTTCCGACGCTCCGAGTTAACGACGCTTTAAAAAACGCATACTATGATAAAAATCCTTTTATAGTTTAGCACGTATATTAATAAAAATAAGTTTCTGGTTAGATTAACAACAAAAATTTTGAGATTATGATGATTTTCGACACTTTTTATGTTGTATTTTTCTGTTGTATTTTTCTGTTTTTAGTGACCGCCTCATATGCGACCTAGTTTCCGAGCGAATGAATACATACTAGTTTTTACATATAACAGTCCAAAAAGCGCAAATAATGAAAAAAATCATTGCTTGTTTCAGTAATAATAACAAAACGAAGTTTCTGGTTAGATTACAACGCAAATTCCAAGTATCCAAAGAGAGACATTATCCAGTAATTTGATCAGAGAGAGAGAGAGAGAGAGAGAGAGAGAGAGAGAGAGAGAGAGAGAGAGAGAGAGAGAGAGGCGTCTTCCCAACGCCTCCGAGTTAACAACGCTTTTTAAAAAAACGCATACTTGATAAAAATCCTTTATAGTTTAGCACAGTATATTAATAAAAATAAGTTTCTGGTTAGATTACAACAAAAATTTTGAGATTATGATGATTTTCGACACTTTTTATGTTGTATTTTTCTATGTTTTTTAGTGACGCCTCATATGCGGAACTAGTTTCCGAGCGAATGAATACATACTAGTTTACATATAACAGTCCAAAAGCGCAAATAATGAAAAAAAAAAATCATTGCTTGTTTCCAGTAATAATAACAAAACGAAGTTTCTGGTTAGATTACAACGCAAATTCCAAGTATCCAAAGAGAGACATTATCCAGTAATTTGATCAGAGAGAGAGAGAGAGAGAGAGAGAGAGAGAGAGAGAGAGAGAGAGAGGCGTCTTCCGACGCTCCGAGGTTAAGGACGAGAAGTGTTCGTTTCGTTAAACGGCTCTGACTCATGCCAGTCAAATGGTTTTTGTTGAATACTAACTAATATAAGCCTATTTTTTAAAGATACGTTTTACTTTTAATTAGTCTATGATGATACGTAAATAGTAATCAAACTGTTCGTTGTAGCCCTCAATATTTGGCAAAATCGAAGTATCCCAAAGAGAGACATTATCCAGTACGTAATTTGATCAGAGAGAGAGAGAGAGAGAGAGAGAGAGAGAGAGAGAGAGAGAGAGAGAGAGAGAGAGAGAGAGACGCTTTGGCAACAATGGTCTCGGGGTGGGGGATTTTTATAGCTTCCTTCTGCTTGATGATCGTGGATATTGTAGAAGGATTTCGACCATACTCGTTTGCCAAATCGACGATACGAACGCCACGTTCATGCTTTGCTATAATTTCATGTTTTGCTTCCATCGAAATCATTTTCTTGGGTTTTTTCTTATCACCTGCTTTGTCTTTAGCTTTGAGACCCATGGTTAATAATAAAATAGACAAAATAACACGAAAAATAGGCGCAAATACAACGAACTAAACAACGACGTGTTAACATGCAGCACCAACAAACAAACAGACTGAACGCCATTTATACGGTCGCCTATACAACTAACACTCATCGCAAAATCGTATCTCAAATATTTCGTTGTATATCAAAGCTTGTATTTTCGCAAATTTTCTGTTATATCTCAAAACATTCGTATATTAGGGCAATCGTATGTCAAGTTTTCCAATGTAATTTGATCAGAGAGAGAGAGAGAGAGGAGAGAGAGAGAGAGAGAGAGAGAGAGAGAGACGCTTTGGCAACAATGGTCTCGGGATTGACGTAACGTTTATTTTCTGAACAGATAGGACAGAGAAGTGTTCGTTTCATTAAACGCCTCTGACTCATGGCAGGAAATGTTTTGTGATACTAATATATAGCCTATTTAAAGATACATTTACTTTAAATTAGTCTATATGATACGTAAATAGTAATCAGCTGTTCTTGTAGCCCTCAAGATTTTGCAAAATCACTCCAGGTTGTACATAAAAATTCAAGAATGTAGTGTCACCAGAGGATTACAATAGTTTTTACCTTCAAGAACCAGCATTCTTTTTATGAAAATAACTCCAGGTTGTACATAAACTACAGGAAACGACATGTAGTGTAACCAAAGGATTACAAGTAATGTTTTTTATAACTTTTTATTAGTTTAAGACATATTTGTTTCCAAGCGTCGTTCCGGCTTACGACGATTTTCGGCTTACGACGCGTCTCCAAGAACGGAACCCCCCCCCCGTCGTAACCCGGGGACTGCCTGTATTTGTAAAATGGCAGTATTGAGAACTCTCTGTAGGCATGTCCTCAAATTGCTACTCGTATAGTAAATAACAAAGTCATCAACATATAAACGTGTTTTTTTTTTACACTACTTGGTAAATTTATAGTAATGTCATTAATTGCTAAAGCAAACAATGTACAGCTCAAGACACTACCTTGAGGGATTCCTTCTTCCAGTTTATAGGTTACTGCATAGGAATTTTCTACTCTTACTTGAAAAGCTCTGTTTGTTAAAAAGTTCTAAATAAATATTGGTAAGTGGCCTCTTAGTCCCTTGGAGTGGAGTTTTTGCATGATGTTATGTTTGCATATTGTGTCGTATGCTTTTTCTTTATCAAAAAATATACCAGCTACTGTTAATTTTTTTTTTAAAGTCTTTTTGATATTATCTTCTAAATGTATTAAGGGATCTAGGGTTGAACTGCCAGCTATTGAACCTGATTGTGTTGGTGTTAAAATGGATTCTTTGGTTATTACATACGTTAATCATGTGCATTAATCATTTTTTTCTAAGATTTTGCAAAGGCAGCTTGTTAGGGATATCGGTCTATAATTAGATGGATTACTTGTATCTTTTCCTGGTTTATTTATTGGAATTATCATGGCATGCTTCCATTTATCAGGAAAGACATGTTTTAGCCAGATACAAATATAAAATTTTAATAAAAATTATTTAGCTACAGGAGCTAATTTTTCTATAATTTCAAATGATATTTTATGATATCCTGGTGCGGAGGGATGACATGAGTTGATGGCATTATCTAGTTCATACATGTTGAAAATATAATTATATTCCAGGTCTTCAAAATTGAGTATATTATATTTTCTTTTTGTTTTCCTGATATTTTGAAAATGTATATCTAGGCTAGAGTAAGCACTGATGTTTTCAAAAATGCTTTCCAATTATATTTGAAAACCTCTCATAAGTATCATGGTATATTTTTTTCCGTTAAAATTTATTTGCACTTATTGGAGGTTTTATATATATTTTTTCTTTTGTTTTCTGATATTTTGAAAAGTTATCTAAGGTAGAGTAAAGCACTGAGTTTTTCAAAATGCTTTCCAATTATTTTGAAATCTCATAAGTATCATGGTATATTTTTCCTTAAAATTTATTGCACCTTATTGGGTTATGTCCATTGATTTCCATATAGGGCATTTTGTTGAGTGATTTAAGGTGAGTTTTGAGTCTGTTAAGATTGCGACCCAATATATCTTTTATTTTTACTTAAGGTTGTTAAGTTGGATTCCACCATGGGACAGGGGATTTTTGTGGAATAATGATTTGGTTTTTGGAATGCTTTTATCTGGAGCATTTATTATGAAGTTTGAAAGGAAGGATTCACATGTAGTGTTATGATCTTTGTTATGTGGAAATGATGGTATGTTTCGAGTGTATAGAAAATAGTACGTAGTTATCCCAATTAGCTTTATGGATATTATATCTTGTAGGTGGCCAATATTTTGTGATATTATACTTAAGTAGTTCAGATGATTGGGAATGGTCATTTGTGTATGAATCATCTAGGACATTCTATTTAAATTTCTCGGCTACATCATTTGAACATAATGAAATGTCAATTGAGGAAAAGGTTAGGTGTGTATTTGAAAAATATGTTGGAACTTCACTTTCGTTGAGACAACCCCACGGAGGTGTTTCATTATAATTTTTTCTATGTTGGTTCTGGATATGTCAGTGGGGTTATTAGTATCCCATAAAAGGATTATGTGCATTAAAATCTCCTACTATAAGTAGGGGTTCGTGTATACTTTTGCTAATAAGTTCAGAAAAATCACTAAAATTTGCATTGAAATTTGGTTGGTTTATATAAATTACAAATATTGATTTTACTTTTGTCAGGCATATAGTTTTAATAGCTGTTATTTGATATGGCATAGATGTTATGTTGAAAGGTTCATATGTTATGCAGTACGAACTTATAAAGCTGTGCATAATTTTTTTCCTCCTCCATCAGTTGGTGAATAACAGGCAATTTTATAGTTGTTGGATATTTGTAGGGTTACTTCCTATATATTGTAGACATAATATGCAGGCATTTGGTTTGTGGTCTCGTATGATTCTTTGTAATTTACCCAGATATAGGCGGGTTAAGAGGCCATTTATATTCCATTGAATAATTTTATATTCCATTATTAGGAGGAATTGGTGTTAAATTCTGTAAATTGATTGCCAATTTTACTTTGCCTCGTAGTTTATATGCATTTGAATTTATTTGTGGTTTTTTAATCGTTGTATTTGTATGTTGGTTATTAGATTCAGCAGTTATTTGTTTTTCATAATTGAATATTAATAAGTATTTTTTATTTTATAATTTCCTTTTTGTATTTTAAGGATTTAGAGCATAATTCGTTCTCATGTTGGTGTGTTAAAGGGCATTTCCTTAATTCCTCCGTCTTGGTGGTTAGTTGGTTATATGTACCTATGAAGCACTCATTACACCCACAAGAAGAAGCATGTTTGGTGATGTTAATTATTGGTTCAGAAGTATTTGATCTAGCTTTAGAAATTCCTATTTTGTAATTCTATTGGTCCTTTTCTGTAGTGATAAGGACTGTTGGTTTGAGGGTTGGGGTTATTTGTTTTGTTGTTGTTAATGGAATAATTTGGGTCTTGAGGTATGGTTGGGGGGGGGGTGATAGTTATATTTTGGTTTTGTTTTAGTGGTATGATTTTCATTAGCATTATTTGAATGGGAATTGTAGAGAGTGATTAACTGTTTTCCTTTACTGTCCAGATGGATGTTTGATTGAGATTGAGGGTAATTGTGTATTTCCACTTGTGATGAGGTTTGTATAATATCTTTTTTAAAATGTTCTCCTGGTGTAGTTGGAGTTTCTTTGGATTGATTGTAATTTTCAATATTCACTTTTTTTTCCCTTAGGTGGGGTTCATTCCAGTATGTATTCTTTTCTTTTTGTCAGTTCGATTATTATTATTAATTAACTCCTCTACCATTGGAAGTTCTTTTCCATGGATCACTGAATCATCCATGTTAGTGGTGGTATTGATTGGTGTAATATCACTTTTATTTTGGGTTTCAGTATTATTGGAATGAAATTTAGTTTCTATGTTTATATTATCTTGTTTGTTATTGTGCTGCTTGATGTCTTGATTTTTACTTACATTTGAAAAGGTGGGGCTTTTGGATGGATGATTTTACTCCTCTTACTTTTAGCTGAGTCTGGCTTCCATGACTGACATTCCTGTCCTATTTATTAACAACTGAAGTTCTGTGTTATATAGACAAATTGAGCATTCTTTAGATTTCGTGTGATGGGCTAGTCCACAATTAATACATTTTGGGTGATTACAGTTCCAATTAGTGGTATGGTTATCTGATGCGCAGACTGCACATATTGCCTTATTACAGCATTTTTTGTATGTGTCCATACCTTGAGCACTGTTTACATTTTAGTGGTTTTGGAACGAAAGGACGAACTTCTCTATTTTGTCCAAGAATTTTTATTTTAAATGGTAGGCCTTGGCCTGTAAATTTTATTTTTGTCTTTCCTACTTGAAATAGAGTATATTTCTCGATCATGAATATTGTTCTAGTATCTCAATTTTGAGGAGTCTAGCAGTAGTTGTTTTGAAGGAAGCTCCTGCTCGCTATTGAGTACTTTTATATCATTTATTTCTGTTATACTTAAAAAGGCAGTGGACTGCTTTTTATTGATTACTTGGATAAGCCATTTATTGTCCTTGATGTGTCTACATTCCATGTCCTGTGTTGGATATATGTTAAGTAATTTGTTTTCTAGTATCGCTGCTGAGATTTTGTTGTCAGCTTTGAGGGACTAGAAATCTTGACCAATTATCTGGTCCAAAGAGGTCATCAAAATGTACCAATGTGGGATTAAGTCGGTAATTTTTGTTTCTTTTTGGTCCTTGTTTTATGTATGTTGCTTGTCTGTTATGATTTTTATATTTTTCTGTATTGTTGGGAGGATTATTTCTCTCTAATTCAGAATTATTGTTCATCATGTATGATTCCATTATTACGATATTGGAGTTTACCAATTTTTTTTTTTTTCTTTTTTATTTATGCACCCTAATTGGTTTTCTGGCTCTGCTACTTCACTTGGAACAGGGTGTTCCTTTGTATCATTTATAGTACTTTCACTAATTGAGGCAGTACCAAGGAAATTCGGGAGTGATGTGCCAATAGTCATCAACTGTGCCGGAGTTTTTCCATCATGGGGCCCAGGGGTACTCAAATCATTTAGTTCAGTATTCACAAATTTGAGATAAAAAAAAAATTCTTTGAAAAGATATTGGCCCTTCGCGAAGTTAAATCTTCCGCCAATGGCACAAGTGAGAATGGACTCTCAAATGTCTGCATCCCTACCCTACCCTCCCTAAAAGGGGATGGCATAACATGATTAGTATGGCCCAAGTGTAAGCAGAACCTGCTTGCTAGGACTAAGAGTATTATGATAATACAATTATCCCCATCCTAATCACATTATGGGCAAACTGGATAGAATGCCGGAGTTCTATTCCTAGAACCAGGGCACCCGGAATCTGTGGTCCAGCTCCACAGAATAGTTCCACCTGAAAAACAGGTCCGAACATTGTCGGGTAGATGATGGATCTACCACAGTTCTCACTATATTTAGCTTCGGATTTAACTCCACGTTAAACCATGCCATTTTCTCATTTATTTGCTTTCGAAAATTTTGGCAAAAATGGAAAATTCCACAGAAGTTAACTCAAAAATATATAATGTTATACATATAGGACTCTTGGGTTCGAACCTAGGAAGAAATTCCTAAGGTTCGAGAGCCCCTCATCACGTCAAGGTGGTCCCAAAACGAGGGGGCTATTAAGTTGGGAGTGTCTAGGGTTAGCAGAGATGCATGAAAAGGCTATGTAATAGTAATAGGTCTGCCCAAAAAAAC